>NC_047043.1:69985591-70288621 GCF_011762595.2 Tursiops truncatus
TGCTTGTAGTAGTCTCTTAGGATGCTTTGTATTTCTGCGGTGTCTGTTGTAACTTCTCCTGTTTCATTTCTAATTTTATTGATTTGAGTCCTCTCCCTCTTTTTCTTGATGAGGCTGGCTAATGGTTTATCAATTTTGTTTATCTTCTCAAAGAACCAGCTTTTAGTTTTATTGATCTTTGTTATTGTTTTGTTTCTGTTTCATTTATTCCTGCTCTGATCTTTATGATTTCTTTCCTTCTGCTAACTTTGGGTTTTGTTTGTTCTTCTTTCTCTAGTTCCTTTAGGTGTAAGGTTAGATTGTTTGAGATTTTTCTTGTCTCTTGAGGTAGGCTTGTATAGCTATAAACTTCCCTCTTAGAATGGCTTTTGCTGCATCCCAGAGGTTTTGGATCGTCGTGTTTTCACTGTCATTTGTCTCTAAGTATTTTTTGATTTCCTCTTTGATTTCTTCAGTGATCTCTTGGTTATTTAGTAACGTATTGTTTAGTCTCCATGTGTTTGTGCTTCCTACGTTTTTTTCCCTGTAATTCATTTCTAATCTCATAGTGTTGTGGTCGGAAAAGATACTTGATATGATTTAACTTTTCTTAAATTTACTGAGGCTTGATTTGTGACCCAAGATGTGATCCATCCTGGAGAATGTTCTGTGCACACTTGAGAAGAAAGTGTAATCTGCTGTTTTTGGATTGAATGTGCTATAAATATCAATTAAATGTATCTGGTCTATCGTGTCATTTAAAGCTTCTGTTTCCTTATTTATTTTCTGTTTGGATGAACTGTCCATTGGTGTGAGGTGTTAAAGTCCCCCACTATTATTGTGTTACTTTCGATTTCCTCTTTTATAGCTGTTAGCAGTTGCCTTATGTATTGAGGTGCTATGTTGGGTGCATATATATTTATAATTGTTATATCTTCTTCTTGGATTGATCCCTTGATCATTATGTAGTGTCCTTCCTTGTCTCTTGTAACATTCTTTACTTTAAACTCTACTTTATCTGATATGAGTATTGCTACTCCAACTTTCTTTTGATTTCCATTTGCATGGAATATCTTTTTCCATCCCCTCACTTTCAGTCTGTATGTGTCCCTAGGTCTGAAGTGGGTCTCTTGTAGACAGCATATATATGGGTCTTGTTTTTGTATCCATTCAGCCAGTCTATATCTTTTGGTTGGAGCATTTAATCCATTCACCTTTAAGGTAATTATTGATATGTATGTTCCTATGACCATTTTCTTAATTCTTTTGGGTTTGTTTTTGTAGATCGTTTTCTTCTCTTGTGTTTCCCACTTAGAGAAGTTCCTTTAGCATTTGTTGTAGAGCTGGTTTGGTGGTGCTGAATTCTCTTAGTTTTTGCTTGTCTGTAAAGCTTTTGATTTCTCCATCGAATCTGAATGAGATCCTTGCGGGGTACAGTAATCTTGGTTGTAGGTTCTTCCCTTTCATCACTTTAAGTATATCATGCCACTCCCTTCTGGCTTGTAGAGTTTCTGCTCAGAAATCAGCTGATAACCTTGTGGGAGTTCCCTTGTATGTTATTTGTTGTTCTTCCCTTGATGCTTTCAATAATTTTTCTTTAATTTTTGCCAATTTGATTATTATGTGTCTCGGTGTGTTTCTCCTTGGGTTTATCCTGCATGGGACTCGCTGCACTTTCTGGACTTGAGTGGCTATTTCCTTTCCCATGTTAGGGAAGTTTTCAACTATATTCTCTTCAAGTATTTTCTCGGGTCCTTTCTCTGTCTCTTCTCCTTCTGGGACCTCTATAATGAGAATGTTGTTGCGGTTAATGTTGTCCCAGAGGTCTCTTAGGCTGTCTTCATTTCTTTTCATTCTTTTTTCTTTATTCTGTTCCACAGCAGTGAATTCCACCGTTCTGCCTTCCAGGTCACTTATCTGTTCTTCTGCCTCAGTTATTCTGCTACTGATTCCTTCTAGTATAGTTTTCATTTCAGTTCTTGTATTGTTCATCTCTGTTTGTTTGTTCTTTAATTCTCCTAGGTCTTTGTTAAACATTTCTTGCATCTTCTTAATCTTTGCCTCCATTCCTTTTCCAAGGTCCTGGATCATCTTCACTATCATTATTCTGAATTCTTTTTCTGGAAGGTTGCCTATCTCCACTTCATTTAGTTGTTTTTCTGGGGTTTTATCTTGTTCCTTCATTTGGTACATAACCCTCTGCCTTTTCATCTTGTCTGTCTTTCTGTGAATGTGATTTTTGTTCCACAGGCTGCAGGATTGTAGTTCTCCTTGCTTCTGCTGTCTGTCCTCCGGTGGATGAGGCTATCTCAGAGGCTTGTGTAAGTTTCCTGATGGGAGGGACTGGTGGTGGCTAGAACTGACTGTTGCTCTGGTGGGCAGAGCTCAGTAAAACTTTAATCTGCTTGACTGTTGATGGGTGGGGCTGGGTTTCCTCCCTGTTTGTTGTTCGGCCTGAGGTGACCCACCACTGGAGCCTAGATGGGCTCTTTGGTAGGGCTAATGACAGATTCTGGGAGGGCTCACGCCAAGGAGTGCTTCCCAGAACTTCTGCTGCCAGTGTCCTTGTCCCCATGGTGAGCCACAGCCACCCTCTGCCTCTGCAGGAGACCCTCCAACACTAGCAGGTAGGTCTGGTTCAGCTTCCCCTGGGATCACTGCTCCTTCCCCTGGGTCCCGATGAGCACACTAGTACAGAGTGGAGTCTCTGTTTCCCCCAGTCCTGTCGAAGTCCTGCAATCAAATCTCACTAGCCTTCAAAGTCTGATTCTCTAGGAATTCTTCCTCCCGTTGCCGGACACCCAGGTTGGGAAGCCTGACGTGGGGCTCAAAACCTTCACTCCAGTGGGTGGCCTTCTGTGGTATAAGTGTTCTCCAGTCTGTGAGTCACCCACCCAGGAGTTATGGGATTTGATTTTACTGTGATTGAGCCCCTCCTACCGTCTCAGTGTGGCTTCTCCTTTGTCTTTGGATGTGGGGCATATTTTTTGGTGAGTTCCAGTGTCTTCCTGTCAATGACTGTCCAACAGCTAGTTGTGATTCTGGTGTTCTCACAAGAGAGAGTGAGAGCACGTCCTTCTACTCCACCATCTTGGTTCCTCCCCTCAAGAGATACCATTTTTAAAAATCTAATTCAATTTTTAATAAAAATCTATTTTTATTTCTTAAGGACAGAGATATAATATGGTACTTATATGTTATCTAGTTATTTTTAGATAAAGTAGTACTATGCCTTTAGAAATAAAACATAAACAGGATAAACAATAGACAATAAAAGGACTCATTCTAATTTAGGCTTCAAAGTGAACTACACACCTCTGCACACTTCAGGATCTGGTGTGAGCTTTCTGTGGGGATCTGGTGCTCATCAAACCAAGCTTACATGTTTAAAAGACTTAGCCAATACTTGCAGGACATCTGGTCCTGTCCAAAATGTCCATAAGACGTTTGGTCCACGCCAAAACATCCTTGGTATTTGGTCGTATTCGGTCCTGTCGAAAATATCCATAAAGACATTTGGTCCATGCCAAAATGTCCTTGATATTTGGTCCTATCCAAAATATCCATAAAGACATTTGGACCATGTCAAAATGTCCTTAAAATTTGGTCCTACCCAAAATGTCCATGAGCATATTGGGTCCATGCCAAATGGTTTTGGACAGGACCAAATATCAAGGACCTTTTGGCATGCACTAAATGTCTACTGGACATTTTGGACAGACCAAATGTCTGCTAACCTGCCAATTACCATATATATTACACACCCCTGGGGTGAAAGCAACAACTGTGATATCTGCTGGCCATTCTCCAAGCCAGTGCTTACTATGAATGATAGAAAGTTGAGGTAGATTACACAAACTCACCCTTTGCCATTTGCAACAGCATGGGTGGACTTGGAGGGTATTGTGCTAAGTGAAGTAAGTCAGAAAAAGACAAATGCTGTATGATATCCTTTATATGTGGAATCTAAAAAATAAGACAAGCTAGTAAATATAACAAAAAAGAAACAGATTCACAGATATAAAGCACAAAACTAGTGGTTACCAGTGGGAAGAGGGAAGGGGGAGGGGCAATCCGAAGGTAGGAGATTAAAAGTTACAAACTATTATGTATAAAATAAACTAAAAAGATATATTGTACAACACAGGGAATATAGCCAATTTTTAATAATAGCTATAAATGGAGTATAACATTTAAAAACTGTGAATCACAATACTGTACACCTATACCTTAAATAATACTATTCATCAACTATACTTCATTTAAAAAAATAATAATGATAGAAGGTCCTTTCTTCTCAACCTAAACACAAAAAAGTGCTGGTTTGTTCTCTTTCTAAAAGCAATTTAAGGTCATCATTTCAACGCAATACATCACAGCAGATGCACGCACGCATGCACACCCCCTCCCCACCCCCACCATCTCACTGCCCTTCAGGGACCTTTCCACTAGTTCATCACTAAAATGGTTTCCCCTATCTGACCTCCATATAATTTTGCTAGTTTAGCATCAAAGCTCTGAATTCTGGTCTTAAGTCTGACTTGAGCTCACCTGAGGTTATGTATCTGATTTCTGGCTCTCAGAACCCTCACCTCCTCAACAGGCTGAATCAGACCAGGCTGCTTCTCAAGTCTTCTTCAGTGCTATCATTCTATACTGTCACAACTCTGGCTTCAGGGCAACCTCAGGGACAAAAAAAACACCTGTGTGGCTATGATACAGATGTTTCATAAATAAGAGGCATTATCTTTAGAAGTATTATCTTTAGAATGAACTATTGATAAAGGCTATAGCATGGATGAATTTCAAATGTGTTATGCCACGTGAAAGAAGCCAGATGCAAAAGGCTATATGCTGTATACTTTTATTTCTATGACATTCTGGAAAAGGCAAAACTATCAGCATGGGGAGCAAACTGGTGGCTGCCAGGGATTGGGGGCTGAGAAGAAGGGATGACTACAGAGAGGGCAGCACAAGGGAGGTTTTGAGGTGACACAGGTGTCCTGTATCATGACTGTGAAGGTAGTTACACAGCTCTATGCTTTTGTCAAAGCCCAAAGAACTGTAACACAAAGAGTGAATTTTACTGTATGTAAATTGAAAAATCAATTTTAAGTAATCCTTACAAAGTAATTCCGTTTTCTTTCCAAGCTCTCTGAAAGAGTTGATGGGTCCAACATTTAAATTCTGATTTTTAATATAAAATAATAATTACCTGTGCACCAGCAGTAATGGGCACCTTGTGCATTCAACAATACTCCTTTGAACACCTACTACTACGTTGAGAAGAACTGAGATGGAAAGTCAGCTCATCCTCATTCTAAAGACGGGGAAAATGAGGCAGAGAAATTGTAAGTAACTTGCCTAAGGTTAAAATGTCCTTAAGGTGAGATTCAAAGCCAGGCTTGACACAGTCCATGCTCTTAACAAACTAATTTTGCTGATGTGTACATATATGTATATGTGTATAAAAAATTTTTTAAAACAAAAATAGAGTCATATATCGGTGAGGGTGTGAGAAAACAGGCATTCTCATTTTCTGTACATACATATGGTAGACAGTTTATTTCACTTAGCAAAATAATGTGAATATCTTTCCATGTCATTTCTGTTGGCTGAATTTCTATGTAGAAATATACCATCATTTATTTATTCAGTCCTCCACTTTATAATATTTTCACTCTTCAGGTAAAAAATTTTTTTAAATTAAAGAACCATGCTATGAACAAGGCTGTGACTAAATCTATGCCTACTTCCTTAATTTTTTCTTAGAATGAATTCCTAGGTGAAGAATCAGGAGATGAAGCAGCTTTGGTCTACTACCCCCATATTTGTCTTTCCCCCAGCTACCTGACACATTATACCTGCCTCTATTTCTTTTCAAAGACCCTCCCCTGCGAGCTCTAATGATAAGTGTTGGTAACACAGAACGGCAGCAAAGAATATTTGCCTCTACTCCTACCTTCCCATCTGGCCACCCTTGTCTATGCCTCCAGCTGTTCACAAGTTCACAAACATTCATAATTTGGAGAAAGCCTCAGTGTACGTATGTGCTACCCTTTATAGCCTTTTATAAGTCAAAGTGCCACATGCAACCTAAAGAATTTAACTTCATATTTCACTACTAAAGAAATATTCCCACCCCAAGTCAATTAGTGCTGTTCATTCGAGCATCCTATTTGCTTAGCTTTGCTTCATTCAGACTTTACTCACAAAAAGGCTGCAGAATGCAACAGAAACTTGGGAAGAACTCATCCTTGGAAGCGAGTGACTTACTTTCCATTGCACCAACAGGAATGTCTGAGGCAAATAGTAAATACAGCCCCCCAAAGAAGTACACCTTGTTCAGCTCTATCAAATATTTGGAGTATATGTTTTAAAAATCTCAAACTTGCCATGAAGGTTGTTATATGTTAGAATTGCCTTTAGGCTATAATAACTTGTGATCTACCCCAGAGCTCAGCAAACTATAGCCCATGGACCAAATCTGATCCACTGCCTGTTTTGTAAATAAAGTTTTATTGGAACACAACCATTCCATTTGTTTACTCATCCTGAATCTCACCAGAACTTTGGAGAGATCTGTTTATTCGTGCCATTACATTTCAACTTTCCAACTAACACTTATTAAGCACCTACAAGGTGCCAAGCGCTGTGCTTGATGCTAGGGATAAGAAGATGAGTAAGACCCAGTGGCTTCCTCAGCTGAGCTCAGGATTTAATGGGGAAACAAACACATAATATCATACTTTAAGAAATCTCAGTTATGCAACCTGAAGTAATACAACCTGAGAAGTGTAATAAAGGTTCATTCCTAAGCATACATTTTGAAATCATGCAAATCCCCCTCAAATTATAAAAATTCATCCAACTTCCATGGTTTCTAAACTGAGCAGTCAAAGGCACAGGAAACTGCTTTCATTACAGTTACAAGCAATACCACTTTAGTGAGCCAACACCCCTTGTAAGTATCCTGTGAACTCCACTAGTCTCCACTTGCCTCTGGATTTCTGTGACAGGTTTATTACCACTGAACAGTTATATTAATATGCACTTGTATCAGTTTTCTATTGCTGTGCAACAAAATACCACTAATCCAGTGGCTTAAAATGACATCCATCTATCAGCTCACAATTCTGTAGGTCAGATTTCCAGCACAGTGTGGCTGGGGTCTCTATTCAGGGTATTCTGAGGATGAAATCAGGGTATTGGCCAGAATGAATATTTGTCTGGAGGCTCTAGAGGGAAGAAAAACACTTCCAATCTTACTCTTGTTATTGGCAAAATTCAGTTTCCTGTGGTCTTAGGACTGAGGTACTTGCTTCCTGGCTGTTGTCACTGGGAGTCACTTTCAGCTCCAGGGGTTGTCGCATTCCATGCCATGTGGCCCCCTCCATCTTCAAATCAACAGTGGAGAACTTCTCATGCAGTGAATCCCTCTCCTATTTTGAATCAGTGACTTCCCTGACTCTGACCTTAGAATCCATGTTTAAAGGGCTCATATGATTAAGTCAAGCTTACCCAGATAATCTCTCTTTCTTAAAGTCATCTGTGCCATATAACATAATCTATGTTAAATCTATCATATTCACAGTCCTGGGCATTATTCAAGGAATATATACCAGAGAGGTGGGAAACCTTGGGGGCCATCTTAGAATTCTACCTACCATAGCACTTTTGTTAAAATTATAAATTACTTTTATAAACTAATTATATTATCCAAGGGCCGAGTACATGTTGGTGTTATTTTTTTCTTTTTTTAGATAAATTGATCAGATTTTCTTTAAATTAATTAATTAATTTATTTTTGGCTGCCTTGGGTCTTCATTGCTGTGTGTGGACCTTCTCTAGCTGCAGCGAGCAGGGGCTACTCTTCGTTGCGGTGCGTGGGCTTCTCATCGCAGTGGCTTCTCTTGTTGCAGAGCACGAGCTCTACGCACACAGGCTTCAGTAGTTGTTGCATGTGGGCTCAGTAGTTGTGGCACGCAGGCTTAGTAGCTGTGGCTTGAGGGCTCTAGAGAGCAGGCTCAGTAGTTGTGGCGCACAGGCTTAGCTGATCCACGGCATGTGGGATATTCCCAGACCAGGGCTCAAACCCGTGTCCCCTGCATTGGCAAGTGGATTCTTAACCACTGCGCCACCAGGGAAGTCCCCATGTTGGTGCTACTGCTGGTTCTCAGAAACCAGCAATTGTAAAAGTATGTAAGTGTGATATAATGCTATGCTGAAGACCCCAAACTGCCATATACCCTGTGCCATTAGTTTAGAATTCAACTTCTGGGAAAACAGTGTGTTTAAAGCAGTTATATCTTTTAGTTTGCAAAAGGTATAGTATAGGGCTTCCCTGGTGGCGCAGTGGTTGAGAGTCTGCCTGCCGATGCAGGGAACACGGGTTCGTGCCCCGGTCCGGGAAGATCCCACATGCCGCGGAGCAGCTGGGCCCGTGAGCCATGGCCTCTGAGCCTGCACGTCCGGAGCCTGTGCTCTGCAATGGGAGAGGCCACAACAGTGAGAGGCCCGCGTACCACAAAAAAAAAAAAAGGTGTAATCAAGTAAGGAAAAAGGGGAAAAAATGGCAACAAGACTGCAATATCAGAACAATATTAAGGTGCCCCTTTCCCACGATAACTATGGAGTTATGTGCCCCAAGAATGCATCACTTCTAATTTACATTTAGCCCTACGGGAAACTTAAGACACATATTATAAAAGTTTTGAATTATGGACTTCTCTGTACAATATAACATGATAAATGCTAATATAGATATGTGTAAACTCTTCACAGCAAGGTAGAATCCATTGTCAAACAAAGGATAAGTAAAAAAGACAGACAGAAAATTTTTCTTCCACATACCTAAGGTTGATTTAAATTAAATGGCTTGGGGAGTATGTGGGAGGAAAAATGGAACCAGCTCCGGACTGAAATCTGTAAAAGCTCAAACACCTCTAATTCCATACCACAAAACAACAACAGCTGGCAGCTGAGATTGACAGATGTGTCAAGATGCCTGTACCCATTAGGGTAGCGGCCACAGTCAGGGCACTCTGGGCATTTTTATTTTAAATCTTCAGGGGTTTTGCAGGTAATTACAAACAAACTTTTAAAAAATCCATCATGCTGAAATTGAGTACAGAATATAAGGTCTTAACCCAGAAGCAAATATTTATTTAAAAGAGAATTTGCCTCCCCTGGCTCAGGATCAGCTCTCTCATTGAATAAGAAGCAGTTCTCAGTACCATCTGGCTCTGAACTGCATTTTGAAATAACACAGATAATCACTATTGCCACTAGCAAGTCATAAGGGATTGGAAGAGAACATTCATAATATGGAAGTCAAAATGACTCTCAAAGCTAATTATAAAATATATTTGATTTCTAGAAGACATAAAGAATAGAAAAACTTCTCTGAAATTTGTTTCCTAAATGAGGTAGGGGAGTGTGGTCCATCTATATTGAATTACTTCTAATTCCACCAAATGCACCGTGCTGCCTCTTCCAGCCAAACCTTTGCAAATACTATTCTTGCCACTTTGACTGGACAACACTTCCTACTCCCTCAGATCCCAGTTTAGACATCAACTTTTCCAGAAGTCCTCCTTGACCATCCTATTCCCCACAATAGGTGAGGTGGCCCTCCTACATGAACCATGTACCTGGCTGGCATAGCACATATCATACTTTGCCCTGCAATTGCCTGCTCAGTGGCCTTTTCCATGAGTGTGAGCTCTCAAAGGACAGAAACTATACCTTCTCCAATAGCCTCTGTATCCCCGAGTGCCTGAAGAGCATCCAGACCATTACAGATGCTGAATATGTATTGCTGGATGACTGAATGGTAGGAAGGAAGGGAAGGCAAACTGGCCAGAATAGGGCAGTGATGTCCCAGGCCTCAGCTATCACAGGGGAATGGAGAGAAGAAAAAGGAAAAGTGTAATCAGAGCGCAGGTTCTGTCACTAATTAGTTCTTTGACCCTAAACAAGCCACTTCATCTCTGGAACCTCTGTGTCCTGAGTGGAAAAATAAAAAGGTTGGACTAGGAGGGTTCATCAAGTCTCTTCCAGATTTATGTTCTCTCATATCTTTGTCTTCCGGACTGCCCATGCTTTATCAGCATACCCATTTTAACATGTCTTTTAAAGTCAAATAATATTCAATTGGGTTCAATAGAGGGGGTAGAAAGATGCAGCTAATTGAGTACAGTGCCTATAGATGCTGACTGAATGCATGAATAACTGAGCAGCCTTCCTAAATCCCTTTAATTGCTCCATCAGAAGGTAAATTTTTTAGCTTTGCTTCTTTTGATAATTAAATGTCATTTCATCAATGTCATCTCTAAGAGAAAAGGCAACCTCAAATCCCTTAGGAAAAAAGCAATTACACAATGGAGGAGGCTGGTGAATTCATTGCTTATCAAAGAAGCTAAGGTTTACCAAGGAAGCCACAATCTCTACTCAAGAGACACAAAGTGACCTTCGAAATATCACTTCATTGGGGCAAAATGATCAACAGGATCAACTGGTTAAAATCAAGCTGTTTCTTCCCTAGGCCATTGCTAACATTGGGCAAATAATTCCAGATAAGAGTAGCATCCATGCATGCTTGATTGTTTGTCCTGTGGACTTTAATTTGCCCTAGGACCCTTGACACCAACCACATGCCATAATAAAGACACTATGTATTAAATGATGCCAGAGTAAAGATGCTTTTGCTTAGACCCAATGACATACTGCTACCCTACAAACATAGAATACATACAGAGAATTTATTATACTATAATAAGTTACCTTTTTCCTGTATTTTCTACTGAAGAAGGCAGTTTCAAAAGAAAACAGGCAAACCACAAACGCTAACCTAGACAATACTATTTTTAGTTGCAAATATTTAAGCAACGTAGGTTAACCTACGATCAGTCAACATGAACAAACGATGTTACCTTATCCCAAATGACTAGACAAAATATATGAAAAATGCATTAAATGTGAATATAGAAATCATATTTTCAGCCCAAATGGCTGCTAAAATAAAGTTCATTTTTTGTCAGAAAAAAAAAAATAGTCTTAAAGGTATTTTCCAGATGACTGAAATGCTGGCATTTAGCTAAAGAAATTTAAACTGGGTCATAACTGATAGGTGACTCATCTCTATTCTAAATCAGATGTTTTATTTCTACCATATATTCCCTATACTGAAGTTTGACCACCACCCCTCTCCAAATTAGTTGATTTGATCAGTATGGTCAGATCAGTTTAAATAATTCTAAAAATTTTAATACTTCAAGAGTGCTATATACATACTCTTTATAGATTAATTAATATATGTGGAAATTATAAAAGAGAAAGTAATATTAACAGTTCAATCATACACACACCCACACACCCACCCACCCAAGATGTTTACCTCTGTAAACTGCCTATAATCATGCCAGAAAAAAGGTGTAGCTAAAAATGCTACAGAGAAATGTCTGCTATACTACGTAAAAATCACTTCAAGGAATACTATCTCAAGGCAGGACGCAGAGAGATCCAAGATGAGAAGGGTGGTCCATACACAGGAAGAAAAGGACCCCAAAAGACCAGGGTTAGGTCTAGATAGTAATTTGCTTTGGCAGAGGCCAAGGGGCTGTCTCTTGTGCATTGCAGGATGTTTAGCAGCACCCCTGTACTCTACCCACCAGACGCTTGCAGTAATCCTCCAGCTGTGGCAACCAAAACTACCTCCAGACATTGCCAACTGTTCCTTGGGAGGCTGGGACTTGTAAGTGTACCCCAGTTGAGAACCACTGCCTTAGACTCACAGCCACCTCGGTTGTGGCCCCATCCCCTGAGTGCCAGCCCAGTTCTTGGCTTCAGATGTAGAGTGAGCTTGACTACACGGAGGTCTAACCTTAGGTGAACAGCTCCCTGCAAAGTGGAATGGCTTCCCAGACCACTTCCTCTCGGACTAAGGGAGGAGTCTAACGAATCCTGAGTTCATCTGCGACTAGTCCAGGAAAGATGCTCAGACGTCTCAAATCACCTTTTGAGGTCTCAGTCCTTAAAGCCAACAACCAAAACAAAATGAAACTAAGAGAGCAAAAATGGTGCAATCCTTTGAAAAGGAAGCTGCAAAATAATCCAATGGCTTAGAATGGTACGGGAAGAATCTCATGGAGGAAAATATAAACATAAACTGAAGGTCACCACAATCTTTCTTTTTTCTAAATACAGACTAACATAAACTTTTAAAAATCCAGATCTGATGTCATACTTTTTAATTTAACTGTTTTCCTATTTTTCTTCACATTATTTAGTAGCTGCATCTCTGCCAGTTTGGTATTAAAACCAGGCATCCTTGTGTATCGACCTCAGGTAAATTGCTCAAACTATAGTTCAGCTAATCCCTAAAAGCTAATGATCCCACTTGTCTCATGAGGGAAGCAGGACCATAAACAGAAAAACACCAGAATAGTGTGGTGGTTAAGAATAGCTCTTTCACCTCCCTGCCATGTGACTCTGGGCAAGTCACTCTCTAAACCACAGTCTCCCATTTTAAAAATAGCGATTTTGATCATATGTACATGCCGTTAGGTTTGTTATAAGGACTCAACCTAAGAATGCAAAGCCCTTAGCACAGTGTCTGGTACATAGTAAGGATTCAATCAATAGTAGATTACCCTTTTGTTATAAAAATTATCATTTGCATGGTCATAATTGGAAATTACCACGGATAATCAGCAATTTCATTGTATCACTCTCATAAAATGCCATGACTCTAACGATCCAGTAAGTTAGAAGTGAGAACTGGAGGAAGAAGCAGTCTCTTTGGGGAACAAAACAGTATTTTCTAAAAATGCCACATTTTCTTTTTATTAAAAGGGAAAATTAAAGAAGAGTGGCTAAGCTCCCTTACTCAAGGCTTCATCCATTTTTATCTTCCCAGGGTAATGGAACAGAGGCTGGAGGTGTTAGATGCAGGTGGAGCAATAATCATTTCCTTATCTGTGCTTTATTACTCATGGGATGGTTCCATCTTGCAGCCTACACAGAACACACTGTTCTGGGAACAACAAGTGGGTCTGACGTTTCACTGGGGCAAATGACTCTTCTCACAGCAAACGATATTCCTGGGCCAGGAGTGGATCTCAAAGTGATTTCTCTTCTCCCAAGTTCTCATTCATTCAGAATTTACTGACATAATTCATTCATCAAATGCATACTGACTGAGGACCATCACCTGCCAAGAATTTTGCAAGGAGCTGGGGGTATCTTGATGATGACGTCTGGGGTGCTCAAGGAGCTTAGCCCTGGAGGGAAGCCAACATTCATTAACGGGGTGCATAACTTCAAAGTGAGCCAAGAAATGGTTATCTACGAGTGTAAAACCTCTCCCAGCCTGCAGCGTCAGCAAAGACTTCCCTAAATGACACAAGAACTGAGTGGAAAGCTCAGACGTAAGGCTTGGAACCACATTTCCCAGATTCCTTTTAGGTAGGGTCTGGTTAGATCCTACTAATGAGAGGCATTTGTGTGAACTTTGGAGCTCTGTCCCAGGACTCTGAATCTTGACCAACAGCACGAGGTAAGGGTGTGGGGCGGCGGCGCGGGGGAGGGGTGAGGGCAGCCAACAGCAGGGAAGACACTTGACCAGACACTCCGGGTTACAAGGTCAGGCCACTGTCTGCTTTCTCTTGGTCTCCTAGAGCTGTCCTGGTTCTTGATCATCCCTAATCTGGTTCTACCAGCCAGATACTGGAGCTCTGGATATTCCTGCAGTAAATTTCCTTTTGCTTAAGGTAGCCAGAATTAGCTTCTGCTCTTTGCATCCATCAAGTGGTTTGTTTCTGGTAACATGCCACTTTATACAAGTCTACCTTCCCAACCAGACTGTCAGCTTCTTGAGGACTGGAGAATGTCTTATTTCTCTTTAAACCTCCAGGGCCTACAGTAGTGACTGACTGACACGTAGGAAACACTAGTAAATGCAAAATGAATATGATTTTTCACATGTTTAAAAAATTAGGAGGTTTGCCAATAATAAATAGAAAAGTCCAACTGGATATTTAACACTGAGAAAGAGCTCAATTGAGTCAGAAAGTCCTCCATACCTTACGTCAATTTTACACTCATGTGGAAATCTCTATGTTCCCTAGCCATCTTCTCAAATTTAACTTTTTAATATAAACTTCACAAAGCAATCCAGTAAGCTAATAACCACATTCCTGTAGCATTCTTTCCTCTATTGTCATTCAGAATTTTCACCATCATACTTCCAAATGGGTAGAATAAAACTGCTAAAGGGGCAGGTCCATATATACCATTCCCAGGAGCCAACTACACTCCCTTCTCCCTGCCCTTTCCAACCCACGGGGCAATCTATGAAGCTCAGTAGACAGCTAGTGAACTTGGCGTACAGAGAAATCACCATCTGTTTTTCTACCCCTAATAAATAAAATACTTCTGCTCTATAAATTCACATTGCTTGTGGGACTGAGACCTAGAATGAAAATGGAGATAGAATTTTTCTCCAATTTAATGGCTTTAAAAAAATTTTCTTGGGTAGTAAGTTTATGCTGCAAGAATCTATGAGCTACATAACAGTCTGAATTTGATCTGGTTCAAATAATGCTACCATGTTCTAAAATCCTAGGCATTATACACTTTCCAAATGTACAATGTCATCAAGGGTTTATGACATTTACTACAAAAACTCAATAGTCAGGTAGCACCTCATCAGTGGAAGCTTGAATTCAGGTATGGGAACAGAATGCTATGGCTGTAGCATGAAAACTGGGATGCTTCTCTGACTTCAGTATCATAGCCACACAGGGATGATCCACTAAACAATCTTCATACATGCACCTTTTTGACACCTACTAAAAGAATTCCATTTCTTGGAACTATGGAGTAGAGCCAGAAACATGGTGGTAGGACCAAATCCATTCTCGATGACTTCTGTTTTGCTACACAAGTTTGATCAGAGATATTATGCCACCTGGGGTTCTCTGTTTATTCAATTTCACTTCCTTCCTCAAGTAACAAAATGCTTAGAGCGTTATGCCCGTGCCTGCTGCCCAGACATGTGACCTGTGCACATGGCTTATGGAGTACACAAGACTTCTGAGACCCAAGGCTCTGAAGGCAAAGCTGACAGATATGAGGTGCAAGCCTAGCTTGGCCAGGTTCAACATGGCTATGGAAGGAGCATACCCAGTTCTATTGGCATCAAAACACGGTGCTGGTTGCCAAAGAGTCTACAGGAAAGAAATATTAAGTAATACTGCACCTCGGACATTGACACGAGTTTATTGTTCTTCCATGCCAACACACCCTTGTCCAAAGCTTATGCTGTCCCAGTCCAGGCCTGCCCTAAATCAGCCAATTATGCTGAATGTGGTCAAAACTCTAAGGAGTCCCCAGTCCCAAAGACAGTGTTTCATTAGCCTGTCAGCTTCTGTATTATTTCCACATTCTGAAGTAGTAGTTTCTGAATTGTGTGCATCACTTCTTTAGGAATTATTTCTCTTTCACACTGCAGGTATAATAGCACTCCTGCCCCATCACTATGTTGCCAGTGGTTTTATATCCTCCACCAAATGTATTGGTAAATACTCAGTGGGAAAAAAAAAAAAAAAAAACTTGAAGCTAAACAACCTCTCCAAATATACATGAAATATTCCCAAATCCATTATCAGCATGGCTTAAATAAGTGAGATCGTGATCCTGTTGCCCAAAGGAGCCATAATACACAACTGACTTTGTTCTAGAATTCCCAAACTGATTCCCAAACCTTTGAATCTGGCTGTGACGGAAAGTTTAAAATTTTGCAAAATACTCACATCAGCAAAAGTGGCCAACTGTCACTTCTGCATTGAAAGGACTTCCCAGGGACTTGCCTGGTGGCACAGTGGATAAGACTCTGTGCTCCCAATGGAGGGGGCCTGGGTTTAATCCCTGGTCAGGGAACTAGATCCCACATGCATACCACAACTAAGAGTTTGCATGCCACAACTAAGGAGCCCATGTGTCGCAATTAAGGAGCCCTGAAGCCACAACTAAGGAGCCTGCCTGCTGCAACTAAGACCTGGTGCAACCAAATAAATAAATAAATATTTTTTTTAAAAAAGAAAAAAGATAAAAAGAAAGTGCCTTCCCAAAATCTTTACTGAGAAAATTGTTGCCATTTATTCCTCAAGAATGAAGGAGCTTAGACTGGATAAACAAAAAGGTCCTACTGTATAGCACAATCTCCTGCGATAAACCATAATGGAAAAGAATATTTAGAAAAAAGAATGTCTCTATGTGTATAACTGAGTCACTTTGCTGTACAGCAGAGATTGGCACAACACTATAAATCAACTATACTTCAATTAAAAAAAAAAAAAGAACGAGAGAGCTTAGTCTCAACTCCTGGTTGTGCAATTGTGATGTTCTTACTTGATTTGCTCTCGCACTTGGTGTCATCATAAACTTGAGGGCCAAAGAAAAAGGAGGTCTATTCTCTTAATTTGCAATAATCATTTTATTCTATACTCCCAAAGACATAAACTTGTATCTAGGTTGTTTGACCTTGGGTAAGTCTACCATAAGCCTCAGCATCGCTGGGGTTAATAACTGTGCTTGCCTCACAGGGTTATATGGTCAAAAGTAAGTAAATAGTGAACGTAATAACCGTAGCAGAGTACCTAGCATACAGTGTTCAACATAAGTTAAGTTCAATAGATGCCAGCTTTTGGTATCATTTGCTGGTGGGGATTCTAAATGAAAAGTCTTCTTCTGAATCCTTAGTATATGCTCCACGAATTGCCACTTAGTCCCACCTGCCCTAGACAGTCCTTTGATTCAAAGGGTCCTCAGTCGTCTCTTCCCAGCCCTCTTCTAATCACCTGTATCAATTAGCTGGAGCTGCAACGGTGACCAGGGCCTTGTCTGTAAAATCTTAACAGAAATGAATTAATAATATGATCTATCAGACCACCAATATCCTGTGAGGATGGAAGCCGCTGAGGATGGGGACACGGCTTCATGGGCGTGCAACTTGTGTAGGGTCACAGGGCCCCATACTCAGAAGAGCCCCATGCTTGGGTTAATGCTTTCCTTTACCATCCTGAAATTCTCAATAAAGTCTGAGCAAGGGGTCCCACATTTTCATTTTGCACTGGGCCCCACAAATTAGGTACCTGGTTGTGACTGGAGAGGTTTGGTCAGAGTGTGATAAGAATTATATTATGTTTTAAAAGAATTACTCCAGCTTGTGTTAAGAACAGCCTGTAGTAAAGGTAAGAGTTGAAGCAGCAAAAACAGGTAGGATGCTGTCAATATAAACAAGGTGAGAGGTGATGGTGGCAAATGACACCAAGAGGAGGGCCGGTTAGATTCCATTTGCCTGCAGCTGCAGCATTGGTGCCCGGCAACATGCCTGTCTATGGCAGTGTCCTGGCCAGCCAGCTCGTGCTTCCCCCCACTGGTTCCTGCCCAGCTTCCATGCTGCCTGCTTGTTAATCTGAGACCCCTGTGTTTCCCAACAGCTTCTTTTTATTAAAAGAGCAGGTGTTGGTTTCTCTTTTTGCCTACACTTTTCCTTACGGAAGGCAAGGGACCCTATGGTCCCACCAAAATTGTACACAGTAGCAAATAAGAATTCTTAAAAAAAAAATCTGGGTGCTGTCCCCAAATCTCATTCCCCTACAATGGAGAAAATTAACTGCTGAAAGAAGGAAAGAAAAAAGAGCCCTAACCAGGTCAAGCATCTTCTGGGTTAAGTCACTGTATTAGAACTTATTATACATTCTCTCACTGATTCCAATTAAGTAATGGGTGTAAACATTACCATTCCCGCACTAAAATCTGTATGGGTTTGACAGGATAAGAGCTACTAAAGTTTATGTAAATACAAAATGCAACTAAAATACCTTTAAGACCCACAAAACACACTGCTCAATTCTCAGTAAGGAAAAAGGAAAAATTAACTATAAATTTTAGTTTTATATCTAAATTTGTACAATTATCTCTATGTTTAAGATGGTAAATGAAAAAAAAATCACTATTTAGTTTCTAGGTAATCAAATAGAAAATTCAACAGGTCATGCTAAAAATGACACAGTACAACCACCAGTAAGTTAAATACCAGTAAATTTAAAGTTTATACTCCCTAATCTACAATTCTTCAACAATAATTTCTTCTTTTCCACGTGCTCAAAAGTTTCTCTCAAATGACAAAACATGGATGTTATCAATTCTCAATCTGAAGGGCTTATGTCAGCTACTCACCTTTTTCTGAAGAACATTGATTTTCCTTTCCTTCACTTCTAACATATCCTTCATGTCTCGAATCTCTCCAGCCAGTGTCCCCTTCTCTTCTGTGAGGTCCTGCAGCTGTTTTGTTTTTTTATTGAGAAAAGATTCTTTCTCTTCTAGTCGTAATCTCAGTGCATCTACCTGAAATCAGGAAAAAGAAAAAGTGTTGTAGTTTTACAGAGAGGCCATCAGTAACCATCAGTCCTGCCCTGCGAGGAGCATGGGGTAGCAGTATACCTTCTGAGCAGTGTGATCAAACACTGCTCATGGGCACCTCCAGGTGTTTCAAAGCCTACATCTACCTTAAAGTTCTGTTGCATGTGTACCCGAACAGTGATACATTTTTTAAAATATAAGGTTTATATGAAATAAGACATTATGAAATAGTAGTATGTCTCACGTTGTAAAACCAAAGGTTGGGGAAAAAAAAGCACACTAATTCTGTGTGTCTTTGAGAGCCCAGGGAGGGTACAACACGTCTCATGCAGCACCCTCCAGGGATGCTCATGTTCTCCTCAGAGAGTACAATGAGCCATGCCACGGATATCTGGGAGAACAAGACTGACACGTTGAGAAACACTCCTAAATTAGAAAAAGACGTGTTGCCAAGAGGAAGTAAATGCTGCCAGAAGAAAATGTTGTGGAAATGACACTCATGCTCCAGCTTTATGAAAGACTGCTTTCCAAGTAAAAAAAAAAAAAAAAGACAGAGCATACAAAAAAATTCCTATTT
Organism: Tursiops truncatus; assembly: GCF_011762595.2. Lineage (NCBI taxonomy): Eukaryota > Metazoa > Chordata > Mammalia > Artiodactyla > Delphinidae > Tursiops > Tursiops truncatus. The sequence continues at coordinate 70,004,577 of NC_047043.1, forward strand.
CTACCTTAGCTCAAAACTTAGATTATTACAATTTCTGCTTTTCAAGTGTCAGTAATAAAATGATGAAACATAACCTTTATTTTTTCAATGTTAACATTCCAAAGACCATGTGCAAAAAAAGTTTACGTGGGTGATGTGGGGCGTGGGGGTGATAGAAGACTTTAATCCTCACCTTCTGTACCAAGAATTGGACAGATAGAAGCTACATCAACATTCAGGAAGTAATGATGCAAGCATGTTATTCAGAGATATCAAAATAACCAGGCATGAAGAGTTTAAACAGGTGGTCTTGAGGAAAAAGAATGGGCCAGCGGTGAGCTGGGGGCTGCTGCATCTGATACCAATTCTTGTTGAACATTTTGCTCATTACACTACCAGCAGGTAAAATTTGGATGAAAGGGGAAAAAAACAAAAGTTGTTTACAAAGGATGCAAGAATACTGTAATACGCCAAAATAAATAGATACGTAAATACTATGAGGACTCAAAGTCAAAGGCAACTGGGAACAACGGAAAGAGGACACTTAGGTTTTAGGCCAGGTTCTGCTTCCATCTTCTACCTGTGAGGATCAGGACAAATAACTCTCACTTCCCCACACGCAGGCTTCCAGACTCAGTTTCTTCATTCATAAAACAAAGTGGTAAGAACAGACTGTCTCTAAGTGCCTGACATTTTATGATTTTAAAGACAGAAATCAGTCATAGGCAGAATACATCAGGGAAGGATGATGATATTAGAGATAAAGTTACCAGAGTAGAATCTCCTTTTCCTACCCCTTTCCAAGAAAGGGGTGCCAAAGTTGTGTTTTTAAAGGTCAAAGGTGATGGGGAGGTTGGTGAGGAGGTTTTCTAGTTTCTGTCCCAGAGAGGAGGATGAAGCTGGGAGGTCCCAGCAAGGGAAAAAGCGATGACGCGTACTTGAAGCCCAGTTGGCCGAATGACCCAGACTGCATTATGAGAGAGGATGGACATTCTGTGCTTGCCGAGGGTGTGAACTGCAGATTCTTCATACATCTGATAGCTGTGTGTCTTCTTACATAATGGCCATAGAGGCCGAGGCGGGTGGGTGAAGGGGATACTCATGTCCTGGGGATCTCTCCTTTTCTAAGTGAAAATTCACGCCAATTGCACTAAAGCTTAAACATCCCAGATTCTCAAGTGGCTTATCTTTGTTTAAAGTTATCTTCGTCTACCAACCTGGAGTAACATCAATACTTCTCTTTGAGCTTTCCTCTTATCTGGTGAAAAAAATATGATTTTTAGTTTATACATAAAGGATGGCATTTAGTGGGTTCCCTGGAAATTGGTGGAACATGCTGAACACTGTAGATCACAGCAGTGGTTAGAAGGGGTTACATATTCGATTGTAGAGATTTGCACACAGGCTGACCAGGATTCAGTGTATATCTGAGAAAAAACTGTGGTCCCATTAGCCCCACATTCTACCTATCAAAGATGAATGGTCTGTATCTGGATCGAAGGAAACACCCAATATCCAAAACCATGATTTAAATAGATTACAATATGGGAGGTAGTGAGTAGTGCTAGAGAGAGTTTAGAAAAAGAGACTCTCTACTGATGAATAATAAGCTTAACATTTGCAGTGCCCTCTGGCTATGTGTGATCTATCAGTGCCCTGCCCCATCTTACTGAGCCCAGAAGAGATAAACAGCAACCTTAGCCGTAAGACTATTTCTCCAGGAATAAAATGGAGAGCAAAGATGGTCGTGATCAACACACTACTCACAACACCCAAACTCTACATGGCAGGAGGGAGTCTGTGCCAGCTAAGGTCTTCTTTTTAGGAGTTTATTTTCCATGTGCCTGACAGCATGTACTTAGCTTCAAAGGAATTTGAATTGTGCCCTTCAGTCACCTTCATTCTATCTTTACAGCTTTGCACAGTCTCCTAGAATCAAGAAATGAAGCTTAAGGGTCTTTTTTTTCAGACAAAACTTTGACCTGAACTGCATCCAATTCTCAACCAACATTAGCCCAGTTTGTAGTAAGCAAGCATGACATCATTTCTAAAGTCAAATTTTAACTTCCAGATGGTGCAAAACCACAAGCAGGCACACGGACCTTCTGATGCACAGAAGTTTAACTACAAGGAAGATCAGGCCAGAAAGAACATAGTCTATTAAAAATTAGAATATGTAGTTCCAAACTGAGTAACAATGAGTAGGATTAAAGTTCCCCTCGCTAATACTCGAACCTCACTCGACAGTGTACATCATTTTTAAAAGAATCAGAAAAGCCCTGAAGTTTAGATTATATTCCAACATCAGGTAGAGACATAAAAGTTAAAATGTTTGGGAATATGAAATACCTTTCTCTGCCTCGTCACTCAACACCAAATAATTTTAAGGGCCCTTGACTCTCTCTCAAACTTTGGCAGTCGACTCAATAACAAAACTTGGCAAAGCAAAGAGCACCATCATTTCCCAGAAAAAAAAAAGAAATTAGAACTGTATGATACAGTCAGTGCACAAAGACCCATAGGTTGAATTTCCAATTTTTACATATGACTTAACCACATGGGAACTAGTCACCTAATGTTAAAACTAAGACAATCTTTTCATTTTAGAAGAATTACTCATTACCTTCTGATCCAGTTGTGTATTTGTGTGTATATGCGGGTGCATGTGTGTGCATATTTAAAAGCATATAACATATGAAAATTTAACCTTTTACCTGGCAGTATGAAACATGAAGCATTTGTTATCACTTCTGTTCCAGGTAATAACTTGAAAGAAAAGGACCATGGCAATGAAATGGGCAAAAACTGCCAAAATCAGAGTTAAACATTATTAATCTTCATTGTCATCACCCAGGAATTATAACCAGTTCCAATGGTGAGGTATGTTTCTAGAAGTTCTATATATAAGCTTCCTGACCTTCCTCCCATAAGGTCACATAGGCCTTCAGAAACGGGTACAATATTGTGACAAAACACAAAGTGCTACTTGATGTGCCATGAATAATTTTTAAAAATCAAATGGTTCACTTGAATCTTAAAATGACTACAGCAACACTTGAGGAAAAAAAAAACACTTGAGAGAGAAAAAGGGGCCACTTGAAAATTTTCACAGATTGAATACTACTTACTCGACAACACTTCAGGCATTGAATAAACATGCTATCACAAAGAAAAACTTTAAAAGAAAATGAAACTGGAACATACACAAAAGCTCCCAATATAGTTTTATTTCACATTCAAAGTGTCGTTTGTTTGTTTTTCCAAATAGTAGACTTGGGTTAAGTGTATATTTGAATTTGATTCAACTTGCAATCATTCAAATGAGGAGACAGTTTCAAAGTTGGAAGTATGCATAAAGTACATAGCTTCCAAAGACACAAACACTAAAAATAACCTAAAATCTAAAAGTTGCTGTGGTAGTAACCACTACTTCTCACTCACATCCAATTCTCCTTTCCTTCCTGAACACAGGAACAATTTCCCTTCCCAGCCCCCTTGTGGGAAGATGAGGCCATGTGTTTTATTCATGAAATGTAAGCAGAAGCGACATACATCATTTCCTGTCTATGCCATCCCCACCCTCCTCCCCTTCCTCAGAGATCTTAAAGGCTACATTTTCCAGATGGTGGAGCTAGATGATGGCAGAACCTCCATAAATCTGGATCCTCAAGAGAAGCAGGATCCCCCTAACCTCCTGCCCCCCAATCCCTAACACGGGTTGGACATAACAGTATGATGTGTTAAACCACTCATCAATAATTACAATAATTTCCCCTGGTTTTACTAAAAAGTGTGCGCCTTAAAGCTAGAAAGGTCTGTCTTAGAGACTACCATAAACCTAAACGAAATCTACTCCTTCCATGTGTGTTAAGACCTCAAAATCTACTTTCCCCTAACCTTTCACTCCAATTCCAAAGAAGGGGGGAAATGTCAGAGGGCCAAGGCCAGAGCCCAAAGGAAGAAGTAGCAGAACCCTAGGGAGTGAACACAGAGGTTAAAGATCAAGACCTTGGGGAGAAAAGAAAGAGAGACGGAAGAGGAAGAGTCTCCTTAAGCACATTGGTTTGAACTTCAGTTTGTATCAATATCAACAAGTGGCTCAAGTAGACAACTCTGTTTTGCAAAGTCTCTGCGTTGCAAATATATGTGTTCAAGCAACTCATGGCAATGGCCATGGACTTACCCACGGGCCTTCCAAATGTCAGGAACAACACTAAGGTGTTACGAGCAGAATGTGGATAATACGAGTACCTCTTTCACCAAGTTATGTTAAAGATTAAATTAAATAACACATATATTGCACTTAGCACAGTGCCTGGCACCTAGAAGCACTCAATACATTTTTGCTATTATTATTATATTTTATTATTCTGCTTTCCACAGCCTCTAACCCAGTGATTTATACACTGTAGGAATGCAATAAAGGTTGCTAATCAACAACCCTCAGGAAAAGTGAAGAACGAGCAAGTAAGTTTTTGAGCTCTAACATGTACCAGAGTGTTACATTGTCTGTCATTTACTTTAAAATATTTCAGCATACACAGTATGGTATGTGTGTCTATGTGGAGGGGGTGCCTGGGTGGGTGGGTAGATGGGTATATTTCCCAAATGCAAAAAAATTCTCCAGGGGTAGTTAATTAGCCTATGAAAGATTTCAGTTAAAAGCTGAGATGCCAGAGTCAACTACCAAAAGTGCCTCAATATTCTTTATATTTGATGAGTACCTGAAATTTGGTCAATTAACATAATTGATGTGAGGAGTGATTTTTCCTTGGTGAAATGGGCAGTGTTCGAGATGTGTGGATTGGCTAGAAATGTTGCACAGACACTTCCACCCTTCCAGAAACAAGACTGAAGACAGTGTGTCCAATGAAAATATGATGCAAGCCACATATGAAATTTTTCAATTTTAGTAGCCAAGTCTAAAAAGTAAAAAGAAACAGGTAAAATTAATTTTAATGATATATTTAACTTAACCCTATATCAAAACCCTAATTTTGATAACACTATATCAAAAATATTACTCTTTAACATGTAATCAATATTAAAAAATTAATAATATATTTTACATTTTTTGTATTGTCTTCAAAATTCAGCATTTATTTTACACTTTTAGCATACCTCAATTAGAACTAGCCACATTTCAGGTGCTCAATAGCCCCATATGGCTCATGGCTACCATATTGGACCATGCATGATTCCAATAAGCCCCAAAGTTTCAACCCTTAGATTTTGATCTCCCCACATATAATTAACCTCTAATTATAGCAAAAGTTGCCTTTCAGAAAAAAATGACCTTCAGGAACTGCACCATTAAAAATTAACTTATAGATGAGGGTGTGTCTATCTCTTACCCTACACTTAGGTTATGTCTTTCTACTCTTCGACTTCTGCACCTATTTTGATTTCAAATTTCTCTTCTCTGTAGGTGCTCTTTCTATCTCCAGTAACTAGAAGTATTTATTCATTCATTCAACAAATACGAAGACTTGATTTTGTGCCAGGCACTGTCCTAGTTTAGAGATACAGCCTTTTAACAAGACTGTCAGGTCATGACTTATTGAACCATATATTTGTGAAGTTGGAGGTGAGGTAGAGCAAATAAGTATTACGTAAATATTATCAGTAAACATGATTTTTAGGGTAAGAGGAAAGTAATACAAATATAAGAACATATGTAAAAGCCTTGTAAAAAAAAAAAACTGGATGAAAAAAGGCTAATTTGTGGCTATCTGTGTTTATTGGTGAAAATGTATATTGTGTGTTTGGGTACATACAAAATAATAAAATTCATGATTTAGCAAATGTCTATCAGCTATTATAAATTAGACTTGGACTGACACTTTGATATTCATTAAAATGGTTTATTTAACTGATGGCTACTCTTTACTATCCCATCTTAGAACACTAAATGGTCTTTATTGATTTGTTTTTGCTTTGTTTCATTTTGGCTGTGCCACATGGCTTGTGGGATCTTTGTTCCCCGACCAAGAACTGAATTCGTGCCCCCGGCAGTGAAAGCTTGGAGTCCTAACCACTGGACCGCCAGGGAATTCCCTAAATGGTCTTTACTGATCTTTAAATAAGTTGTGCTTTATACATGCTCCTCTGCTGTCAAGATAACTTTGGATTTTAATAAATTTAAGTCGTTAAAAAAGAGCCTTGTAATACTAGTAAGGATGAACACATGGTATGTATTCTTTTTAAAAATATTATGTTCTAGCTTTGTCCATTAAAAAAAGCTTAGAAAAAAGTGACCATCTCAGTATCAATGATCGCCCACCCCAAATACTGTCTCTTAAAACCATTTCTAACTAAAACAAATCAGTTTCACTGTAGAAATGATTGATTTTAGGTCTGTGGCAAGAAACTGTACACAGTAAGTATAGAATACCTTGTTGAACCAGAAAGCAAGGAATTGTGAAAAAACAATAGTCTTTTTGTTGGTCAAGGATGGGACAATTTGATGCTACTGTATGAACAGACATTGCGGGGGTGGGGGAGCAGGTATGGAGGCCAGGGACAGGCAGTCATCTGGAGGAGAGACACTGGCTGCCACAACTAGGATGGAGGTGGTGGAGAAGGAGAACGTGGCTGTGTTTGAGATATATTTTGAGAAACAATCAGGAGGCAGCTGGGAGAGCTGCGGGTTTGTAATTATGGGCAGGGGGGAAGGAAGGAAGGAATCAAAGGTTACTCCTGGGTTACTGGCTGGAATAGACAGTGGAATTATTGTCTGTTATGGGAAAGACTAGGGAGAATCAGACTTGAGGTCAGAAATCAAGAGTTCAGGATTAGGTACATGTAGCTTGAGATGCTAGGAAACATTAAAAAGGTAAATGGCTATAAGAATTGGAAGCTCCTGAGACAAGAGAAGCTGGACTAGAGTCTAACCTACTTGTGGGCGAGCAGTCCTGTAATTATATCAACATTCCTCCAGAAGACTAATGAGGACATCTTCTGCATATTTACAGATTTACTTCCACATAGATGCATTTACTCCCAGTGAGATCAAGTCAACAAAAACTTGTGAGGAGAGGACATCTACACAACTGAAAACTGAGAGAAATCCCTTTCCTAAAAGGGTCCCTGGTTTTCAGTCTTAGTTAAAAGGTCTCCCTACCCCTCGCAGTAAGAGATATGATCTTATCAATTACACCCTTAAGCTCTTCAAGACGACCAGTTAATGTCAATCATGTATTTACCCTCCTGTTGATCAATGGAGTGATAATGACCGGGGTAAAAAAAAGACTAGATAATCCCAATTCCGTGTGCTGGCTTTCATCTAGCAACCCAAAACTTAAACATTTGACCAAGGAAAAAAAATCTATACTATATTTTAAGATATTTAAATAGCACAAAGAGTAACAATAATGGCTGTATTATACATTGCTTCATAATTTACAATATACTTTTCTCTTAAATTATAAGTCTGTTCTTTCATACAATTTCAATTCGAAAAATAAAATTCAGGTATATTCAGTATTGCATAAACACATGCTATGCTTATAAAAGTTAAGTTACAATCACCAACTTGTTAACACAGTTAAAATTTTCAGGTTGTAAAGATGCATTTTGTCTTACCTACCCGTCAAAAAATTATACCCAACTCCCACATGCCACCTACTTGAAGAAAATAATACTGGGTTAAGAATGCTTTGTATCACCTACATGGAAGGATTCATATCATATGTGGGTTAATAATCCAGCCAACTTCATAAAGCCTGTTTTCATACTTAAGTTTTTGGCTACTTCTTACACTAAAATTAGGTGGTTTTAAGTGACTAGTCCAAAGTTCAAAATTTAATGTTCAGTTCAGTTCCAGCAAATTTCTGAAAACACATGGGAATTGTAACTCATGTGTTAATACTTAAAGTTTTTGTTAATAAAACTTCCAACACTAACCTTACCTCATTGAACTTACCTCACTGGTTTTTATGCTCACTATAAAACTATAGCTGTCATAATATTTTTGAATTACTACAAAAGGAAGTAAGCCATTCCAAAGTCAATGTTATTTTGCAACATGATGATAGTTATAAATTCAAAATACTTAAAACCAATTTGCAAAGCTATCAATCTTAGTACCTCCTAACATTTGAAAAGCCCGTCTTCAAAACATTTACTATTACCAAAAAAACAAGTTTAAGAAAACACCATGTATCATTCATATTGCACTTTCCCTTCAAGTAAGCACATTAAATTTAAACACGAAAAATTTTAAATATTGGTCCTACTTAGATATGCCATCAACTTTCTAAACTATCACTGAACCCAAAGAACTTAAATCACTGATAATTTGGTACCAAGATTAAGTAATCATTTTGTATCTCAAGGTCAGTTATTTTCAATAAATCCAAATAAGTAACCTCCATCCAGGTATGTGTGACATGTTTGTAATTGACTAACAAATTAGAAACCACAGTCCTTTTATTTAAAGGAGAATTAAACCTGTATTTTAAAGTCATGTCTCTCAAATCAGGGCCCATACTCCTGGAGGATGGGGACCTATGTTCAAGGATCCACGAGTTTGCTATAAGACATATTTTATGTTATATTTTCTTTTTAATGATTATCTCAAAGTTAAAGCGAACTTATTCTGGATTATATAAATAACTCCTTATAATCAAGGACTGTTAAACGATCTCAATACCTGCCTTTGCATTTGCACTTAAGATTCTTTGGGAATGAAATGGAGAAAGCATAGAAGAAATATATCTTATTTCTCTGATATGTTCCCTCCTCCAAATCTTGGCCACAGGATATAATGGTGAACATGCAAACAAGGGGCTTATCAGTACTACAGAAACAGCAATCAGTGAGGAAACTAGATTAATACACAGCACACCACCATGCAGACTTCTGAGCGAGCATCTGAGCCACAGCGGTTGGCACCATATTCATATCAGGTATAAATTTACATCCAGCAAACACAATTCTTCTCCATATAAAGTTAATATAATTCATTTAAAGTTTATAGGCCTTGACATTGTATTTTCATTTAGTGTGTAATTTTGATTTGGTTTCATAGCTCTGTAAGAGCTATAAGCATACCTAGTCTTATCTTTGTACCTAATTAAGTAACGTTAGTAATAATTATTACATAAAACAATACTGGGTGTCTATAATGTTCTTTTTTTCCTTTAAAAGGAATTTCTTCCCAAGAGTGAGACATACTGCTCTAAAGTAAACAGTATTTGTTCTTTGAAAGCCTCCTGGGTGTTGTGCAAAAATTAATTGGGGGAGTGGAGGTTCGTTCTATGATCAAGTCAACTTGGGAAACACAGCTAGCTCTCCCGATTTATGGTAGACATTATCATACTAAAGGTTCTGAAGTCCCACAGCCGAGACCTTACTTACTTTTCCCAAACCTATCCAACCACAGAACCCGTATTTTTCTAAGAACACAACAATACCCTTCAGAAAATTTTATGAAAGATTGTTCTCGAGTATCTTTTCACAATCACATTTTTAAGGCATGGCACAGATATGAAATGTTTGAGTCTGGTGAAATGGGGACACACCACTGGATTAGATTCAGAAGGCCTTGGCTCAGAGTCAAGAGATACATGTGAGACATCCTCTGGGGCTAGCAGTTTGTTAGGTGATGAACCAGGGTGCCTCATACATTCCTCAGGGCCACCTAGGAGGTAGGTACTGTTCACAAGTTAAAACACTGAAGCTCAGAGGGCGTTCAGGGCTAATGTGGTAGACTGTGTTAAAGCCTTATCTTCTAGTTCAAGATCCACTCCAGCCTACATCCCAAGTTCATTTCTGGCTCTGCCAAAACCTGAGGGTGAGACCTTCAAGAAAGTCACTTGCTTCTTAGGGACTCATCTACCTCCTCTATAAACCAACAAAACTTTGCTCAATGACCTCTAAGGTCATCACCTACTCGAAACTTTCATGATGTCAGGAGGTGAGTAATCCAGACACTAAAACATATTTTAAAGCTTTGAAGTTAAAACAGTTTGGTATTGATACAGGAAGAAAAAGACAGAGGAAATCCGAAATAGATTCACATACTTAGAGAAATTTAGTATATGATAATAGTGGCACTAGATTAGTAAAAAACAATAGATTATTCAATTAATAATGGCTAAACTCTGACTACCCATTCAGAAAAATAATAATAAAGGTAAATCCTTACCTAATTCCTCATGACAAAAACAAATTCCTGATGAAAAGTCCTAGAAGAAAATATTGGGGCCCTTCTTTTTACTTTTGAAGCATGGAAGTCCTTCTAAGCAAGAGAAAAAGCTTAGATACCATAAAGGAAAAGATAGACAAATAAGATTAAATACAAATGAAAATATTTTCATGAAAAAAGACAAAAGGTAAATTGCAGGAAACTTTTGTGGAGGCCAAAAGTAAAATGCTATGTGTGTCTCTGTATGCATAATATGTTTCCAATGGGGAATAAGAGAAGGAGAATTTGCTTGTTGTGTGCATAGAATTTTTCTGGAAAGATGCATAAGCAAATAAATAAGAGTTTATTAAATGCCTACTATATGCTCAGTCATATAAGTGATAAAAACAAGGATTAATTTAACACATTAGTAAATTCCACCTGTAAGCTAACTAAGGCAAAATACATTGTTGGAAGGCAGGAAAGAGTAATAGCTACAAGTAGGGGCTCTTGAGCTAGACTCCTCAAGTTCAAATCTTAACCTTCCACTTACTCACCATGACCTAGAAAAAGATACAATCTCTCAAAACTTTAGTTTCCCCACCCATAAAATGAGGATAATAGTAGTACCAATGCCCCAAGGATTAATCGAAACATGACTTGCAAGGTGCTTTATTAAAATGTACTAAGAAATAAAGTAGAAACAAACAATGAACAGTGGCTACTGCTTAATACTGAATAGTAACATAAATTACGATTACCATGATAAATAATATATTCCATCATCTATATATGATTGGCAAATTTAGTCATTAGAGTACTATATGTTATATTCTAGCAGCTACCATTGAAAGCTAATTGTACTGACAACAATGATGGTAACATTAGCTAACACCCACGGGGCAGTTTCATGTGCCCATGTGCACTTTGAGACAGGGAGTTAATGCTCTCCATTTTCAAGGCCCAGAGCCACACAGATTACAGGTGGCAAAGACAAGACTGGAGCACATGTCTACCAGACTCCAAAGGGCCTACTCTGGATCAAGCTCAAAAGGAGGAAAGCTGGAAATATTTGAGTAGTATAAATGACAACCACAGGAGTGAAGAGGAATATGGCATGAAGCAAAGAAATGTAAAACTGCTTAAATTATGAGATGTATTTTATCCTGTCTGATATACTGGTATTGGTAGGTATTGTTTATAGGTGAAAACATAGATGCTCTGAGGGATCTCCAGGCTAACATGGTAGTACTGTGATTTATATATTTATCATATATAATGTATATGTATATATTATGTCTATCTTTATATATCGTATGTTAAATTCTATATGATAATATAATATATATTTATATAAATATATTTACATTTATATAACTATTATATATATACAATTAAATCATATGTTTGCTGTCTCATATCACATAAATACATAATATATGTAATATATAACACATGGCAGGATACAATAGCTCTAGTCTCCATCCATGTCTAAAATGCACTGAACAAAATGTCATCAGTGAGAAAATCCTGCAAAATGCCACCTATAGGTATACACCATTCCATCTACATATTCTTATGATGTTTCAACATGAGCCAAATATTTACTACAGAAATAGTTTTCATAGGTTTGCTTTTCAAAATAGTGAAAACACTTCTTCTATCCTAAGATATTCAGACAGGTCTTTTACTCACACAGATAGCTGAAGGAAAGGAAGGTTGACTACTGAAGTTCCACTGTAACACACCCCACTAGGGTGTGTGCTGAATTTAGGAACACATTCACTTTTAAGCCAAGTTGAGGCTTCACATCATTGACTTTTAGGTAGAGCATAAATGATTGTGAAATGGGTGGTACCACCAAACCCTGTGCAAATTCACCTTGGCCAGAGTAAGCAATTGTTTCTCTGTTGGGACTTGTTATAGACTCTTCCAACTTGGAAGCATTTTGTTACTAAGGAACATGGAGCTGGAAATAAACTGAGTTCCAGGAGTGAAGACGATTGCTATAAAAACCAATTAAACCAGAAGCAAAACCCGCCATGATGTTTTAAAAATTAAAACCATGCTACATACATTCTTTGGTCATTTCTTTTCCCTAAAGGGAAACAAACAACCATCTCTTTCCGGGTTCACCATCATTGCTCCTGAAAACAATCTACCGTGATCAAAGCACTATTATGGCAGGGAACATTTTGGTATGGAAAATTTTTGTGTGTATGTGTGTGAATTTACCATGTGTGCAATGGGTCAATAATATTCTACTGTATTCTTCTTCCAGCAGTGGTTTCTTTGTTTAGAGTTCTACAATTTTATGACAGAAATCACAAGTGAGCTGCTCAAAGAGTAACAATTGGTGACTGGGAGTTCCCACCGTTTTCAACATCTGTAAAATGAGGAAATTGAACTTACTGTTCCAGTTCCAACTCTGACATTCTGTGATTTTATGATTCTATCTTGTTAGTTCATATTCTACAACACTGGAATGCATCAAACCACCCACATACTAAGGGACTATTATTTCTGAGCAGCCTGATATCCTATAAGCAAACCTGGTCACTGGGCATTTACCCATTTAAACAGTATTTTCATTGCAACACAAGGAGGGGGGAAAGATAGCACTTTGCATCACTTTTAGTCTTGCAAACAGAAGTGTCTTGGATAGAAAATAACTAAAAATCATAGCCCTACCTTTCACAATTACCAGTTACACAGAGAGGAGAGAAATGTGCTGACAGCATCCTATCTAGCTGAAACACAAGAAATGCCCAGAAATGAGAGCAGTAATCTAAAAGGAAGTACTGTCTGAGCCAGAAGGGGGAAAATATGTCTAGAAACTACAACCTTCTGATGATGGGGAAACCAAATGCACCAAGTGAGCTTGCCACTTCACTGCATTTCAAATACAACCTAATTTATACAAAAGACAAGATGAGCAAGGATGTTGTCAGGACAAACATACTGCCAGATTCATATATATCCATGTAGAAAGCAGAATTTGAGTCTTTTAGAAGCTGTCACCATTAACCAGAATAGTCCCAATTTCTTCTATAGATTTAGAAGTGGAGCATACAGGAGGGCAATTCTTCCCTCCTAAGTTTCTTCTCACCAGGCACTTTGGATCCTGCGGCAAAGCACATAAAGGACCAGAAACATGCACAAACACCTCCACCCTACCCCCGAAGCACTCCCTAAGAGGAATACATGTTTTGCTGGACAAAATAATATGTTTGTGCCCCATGTCCATTAAGTTTGAATTCCTTAGCCTCTTATGGAACTCTTTCAATGAGACTGTCTGTTCATGCCTCTAGAGTACCTGCTCTGTTTATCACCTCAGGGATTCTCCTGCCTCACAGGCCCACTCCAGCTGATCGGGAAGTAGCTTTATAGAGCCCTTTGTTAAGAAGGATCCTGAGGCTACATCCAGAATTGGTGAGAAGATTGGCAAGATAAAGAGGTGATGTCTGCTAGGCACAACAACTGTATGCCAATTTTGGATCTCTGCATCTAGAACACCCAACCCGGAACCTTCACCCTCATGTGCACAGCTGGTTCCCTGTCCTTGAATTAGGCTTTTCTTAAGTATCCTCCAATCTTGAAAAACCTTCATAGTATCTACAGTAGGTTGACTGGTGGCTCCCAAAAAGATACGTCCATGTTCTAGAACCTGTGAATGTGACCTTATTTGAAAAAAGGGTCTTTCCACATGTAATTATGGATCTTGAGATGACATCATCCTGGATTATCTGGGTGGACCTTAAATCCAATGATAAAGGTCCTTATAAAAGACATACAGATCAGAGACACAGACTCTGAAGAAGGAAAAGGCCATGTGAAGGTAGAGGCAGAGATTGGAGTTATGCAGACCAAGTCAAGGAATGCCTGGAGCTCTAGAAGCTGGAATGGAAAAGACAAGGGAGGACTCTTCCCTAGAGCCTCCGGAAGGAGTGCAGCCTTGCTAAAACCTTGATTTTGGATAACTGGCCTCCAGAACTGTCAGACAATAAATTTTTGTTGTTTTAAGCCACCAATTTTGTGGTAGTTTATTACTATGTGTAATCCTAGCATTTCCAAAAGTATTTCCAGAGAAAACCAGTTCTACAAGTACTCTTGTTGGGGGAAAAAGGACTGGGAGTAAAGTGGGGGAAATGTTCCAAGGTAAAATTAATTTGGGAAATCCTCTTTCTAGAATTTGCAAAATGCTCTGTGAAGTCCACTTTAACTTCGGTTAATCAGCATTTCCCACGCTTATTTAACTCCAACACTCATTTTTATAACATCCTATTAATATCCCAGGGAACACACTGTGGAAAATACTGCACTAGCAGTATGGACTAAGCACCCAAGTCCAGGGCACAGTGGCAGGTCTTAGAAATATAACATTTAGAAGATTCCCTTAGAAGCTTACATGGCCACACATAATGCAACATGATTTAAATCTACACTTAACAAAATGGTCACATACTAAAAGTGGGTTAGAGTAGTCCCACTGGAAGGAAATTTCTTCATTTTGATTGCTAGCAATTCTAAGTATTGTTTATACAAAGGAGTAAAATAGCCTATAAAATTTACATTTTTCAAATGCCAAATTTTGTCTTGACAAATTTTGTTAAGAATCCCCGTGAACTTGAAAAAAGACATTTTCGGAAATACCTTCCCTCAGAAGATCAGGGCTAAAGTGTGCTTTCATTCCATTCCTTTCTATATATTCCCCATCATCACAAGTTACTTTCATTAACATTATTAAATTGCAATATATTTATGCTTGAATCATGGTAAAGTTAAAAGCTGTAAAAATAATCTCTTGGTTATTTCATGACTGCACATGCTACGAAAATTATAAGGAAGATGGAATTACAAGGAAGGGAGCCTTAAAATTCATTCTCTTACCTCTGATAATTGTCCTCAACACAGGAATTTTGGGGTAAATCAAATTATGGAGGAAAAAAATCCTCCTCTGTTTTTCTCTTCTTGGTACAGTTCTGAATGCAAAGTTATTTTCCAGGCAAAGATGAGTGAAACTCTGCTCTTTCTAATCTCTGTAAAGACTATGAAAATAAAGATATCCATTTCATTGGACAGGATGATGCCTGCTCTGAAAAGCAACCATTCTCTGCTGTGATTGGAGATGAGTGGACAGAACCTGCACTCGTTGAGCTGTGGCCATGTAGGCCTCCAGACTGCACCTCCATAATCCTTTTCATATCTCAGGAAAGCAAACACCACAAGAGCTGCTTTATGTCACCAATGAAGATAAGAGCATTTACACATTGGACAATAACAATATTGTAATTTAACAAAAGAGAGCAACGGTTTTCCTTCAAAGAGTTCACATTATTCATATATATGCCTTCACTATTCCCATATGATTTTTGAGGGGCTCATTTCAGTCCCTCTTTAAAACAACAACATTGTAATAATAACAAAACTACTGCTAATTATTGAATGCCTTAACTACTACATGCCAGCCTAAGGGTATGATGATGAAGCAGAGAGTATCACTCCTGTTTTCAGAGAAAAAAAGTGAGCCTTAGGAAAGTGAAGGACTTAGCGCATGACCCCACATCCACTATAAGTCAGAACTGAGCCTTATCTGCGCATCAGAATAGCCTGGACACTAGGGACCTGGAGGACTTAGGTGACAAACAGGATTCAACAACTCAGCTTTTCTGCCTCCCACATCAGGGTCCGGAGAAGCCCTTATACTTTCAGTGTCCCAATAATGAGGAAGTCATTCATTAGAGAAGAAAATGTACTAAGTTGGAAATACTCCACTCAGCAAGAGGAAATTGGGTTGCTCTAAGCCTAAGGGGAGAGAGTCAAGATGTCTGTGCTGAGACCTTCTGAGCTGGGGAAAGTAGGCTATACATGTCTTGGCCAAGAAGCATCCCAGCTTCCCCTCATCCTCTGCAACCTGTGCTGGTTTTGGGAGCATAAAAATGGAGTTTGCTTGGGCTTCCTTTCGGAATTAAACTTCAAATCCAGTGAAACAGGGCAGGCACTTTCAATAACAATCGTTACCAGATCCTTGTCACCTGGATGTTCTTACACTCATATTTTATTCAACTGTTCACTGGCTAACCTTTCCCTCCCTTAATTTCACTTACAAAGCAGACTGGAGTCGCAAATTAAATGCCAAGGAGGTCAAGCCAATGACACTAAAGAGTGACTCTGGCTGGGTGGGGACTGGGTGAACTGGGGAAAACACATCTCATCCCAAGGGGCAGCGACCCTCTCAGCCCCTGGGCAAGGTTGCCAAGACGGAAGCATGCCAGTGCTGCAGAGCTTCCCCTTATTTAAGAGGAACTACAAATCTACATTATTATGTGACACGTCCTGATATTTTTATTTCTAGCACCTTTTTAAAATTTCTTTAAGAAAAAAAAAAGAACACTGGATGAGTCCATTAAACTAAATCTGTGGATAGGATTCACCTTGTGGGTTTCCAGCTTGTGAAACTTCTGCTAAACATTATGGAGTTAAAGAATGAGGAGTAAGTTAAGATCACTTCATTTAAAAGAACAGCAGAGGCAGCTTGTTAACAATGTTATGATTTCCTAAGAAAAGATTTACTCTGAATTTATAATAAGACAAAGAATAATATGCAATTTTGTGTCCTAAGTTGATATTCTGAACTTCTAAAAGGTTGGGGAGAAGGGCAGAAATTAAGTTAAATTTCTTCCAATTAACCCATCAATTCTGATAAGCAGTTGGTTTTATCTTTTGGACGCTAACTGAAAAATTGTCAAAAACATATGTATTAGTCACCAAATTGGTATATTAGCACTATTTTCAAAAATTTATTTAACAACTTTTTTGTCAACATTGACTAAGTTCCAGGCTCTACTTTGAGCTCTGAGGAAACAAACAACGGTGTATGAGATAGTCCGATCTTTTTCACTGGAATGATAAACTAGTAAGAAAGACAGTTAAATAACCAATCCCAATAAAGTCTGGCTACCTGTTATGATAGAGAAGGTAGAGAGTGTTACTAACTTAGACTTAGAGCACCTACTTTAGTCTAGGATGAATTAGGGAGAGTTGCCTAAATAAAGGAGGAGACACTGAAGCTGAGACTGAAGGGACAGGGGTCAGTGAAAGGGAGACAATCGTTTCAGATATAAAATACCTCAAATCTTTAAGCAGGAGATAGAGCTACTGGTGGGGAACCTACACAGAAATCTCTTTCTAACAATGAAAGGTCACAAAGAGAAATCAAGGAAACACTCCATTTGCCATCCAATCAAAGAGAATAAAATACCTAGGAATAAACCTACCTAAGGAGGCAAAAGACCTGTACTCAGAAAACTGTAAGATACTGATGAAAGAGATAAAAGATGACACAAACAGATGGAGAGATATACCATGTCCTTGGATTGGAAGAATCAATATTGTGAAAATGATTATACTACCCAAAACAATCTACAGATTCAATGCAAACCCTATCAAACTACCAGTGATGGGGCAGGGGGCAGTGAGAGATGAGAAAGATGAACTGAACCATGTTGTGGATTCTGGCTTCTATCGTGATGGCAATGGGAAGTGACATGATCAGACACGCTCTTGAGAAGGAGAACTCAGCAAGGATGTGCTAGGGCCAAAGTATTACTGTGTGCATAGACACAACCTTCCGTCCTCTTTCTAGGAGGGATGAATTTTCACTTGCTGGGTCAGCTCTCAGTCTCCCCTTCGTTGTACAAAATCCAAGCAAGGGACTAAGCTAGCAGTTCTAACCTAGAGAGGGCAATCCTGCCTCCCTTGGAACATTTGACAATGTCTGGAGACATTTTTGATTGTCACAATTGGGATATAAACAGGTGTGACTAACATCTAGTAGATAGCATCCAGGGAAGTCCCTCCACCACAAGGAATTATCCAGCTCAAAATGTCAATAGTTCCAAGGTTGAGAACCTCTGGAATAAGCTAAGAAAAACTGAAAGTCAATCTATATCTATTTATCTATATATAGTTTTTAAAGGGACAGGAGGAGAGAGAGGGAGAGATTCCAAAATGCTGTATGGGACTTCCCTGGTGGCACAGTGGTTAAGAATCTGCCTGCGAAGGCAGGGGCCACAGGTTCGAGCCCTGGTCCGGGAAGATCCTACATGCCACAGAGCAACTAAGCCCGTGTGCCATAACTACTGAGCCTGCGCTCTAGAGCCCGCGAGCCACAACTACTGAGCCCACATGCCACAACTACTGAAGCCCGCGCACCTAGAGCCCATGCTGCTCAACAAGAGAAGCCACCGCAATGAGAAACCCACACACCGCAACAAAGAGTAGCCCCCGCTCGCCACAACTAGGGAAAGCCTGTGCCCAGCAACCAAGACCCAACACAGCCATAAATAAATAAATAAATAAATAAATAAATAAAAATTTAAAAACACGAAAACAAAATGCTGTATGACCTTGGTAACAAAAGGAGTTTGCAGGGATTTAAAAGAGGGGAGAAGATGAAGAATAGCTGAGTGTTAAAGAAGGAACCTGAGATAAAAGGAAAGAATGGTTGATGGGAAGCTCTGCTGCACTAGCCTGGTGTCGACTCACTGTATGATATCACGTATATGTGGAATTTAAAAAATACAACAAAGTAATGAACACAACAAAAATGAAGCAGACTCACAGATATAGAGAACAAACTAGTAGTTACCAGTGGGGGAGAGGAGGGACAATATAGGGTGGGGCAGTGGGAGATACAAACTACGGGGGTAAGATAGGGTCAAGGATGTATTGTACAACATGGGGAATATAGCCAATATTTTGTAATAACTACATAGTTATTTTAAAGGAAAGTAACCTTTAAAAATTGCATAAAATTTTTTAAATAATTTTTTAAAGTCTAGAAACAGGAAATCAATATGTATTTTTCAGATGAATCAATAAACAAACTGATGAATGAATGAAGTGCATTTCCTTTAATGAGACACAAGAATTGAGAATTGAGACCACCTTTGTCACTATAACTTCAATATGACTGTAGACCACCATGTCAACATCTTAGTTGTTTGTTCCAGGAAATCTTCCCAGAAAAGACAAGGCTGGAAACCAATAAATAAATTCACTTTTAGCTTCAGGAAATTCCCATTGATCAGTTTATTACGGATAAAAATCTATTCACCGAAGGGTAAGCTGGGACAAAGTGAGAGAGTGGCATGGACATAAATACACTACCAAATGTAAAATAGATAGTTAGTGGGAAGCAGCCGCATAGCACAGGGAGATCAGCTCGGTGCTTTGTGACCACCTAGAGGAGTGGGATAGGGAGGGTGGGAAGGAGACGCAAAAGGGAGGAGATATGGGGATATATGTATAGCTGATTCACTTTGTTATAAAGCAGAAACTAACACACCAGTGTAAAGCAATTTTACCCCAATAAAGATGTTAAGAAAAAAATCTATTCACCTAGTCAAACCATCCTCTTGTCCACCACAGTTATTTATCAAGACTCTCTTCAAGACCCTCACTTTGTTGTGTCCATCAACCCTAAATTATTATATCACAAACTTTAGCCAATTCCAATTAGTACTGCCTGAAAGACCCATCTTAAACTACTGTAAACCTAGACCTCAAAGCCCTATAAATATTCTACTTCTAATTTCCCCTTCTGAGAAACTGCAAAGGCTTTGTCAAGGTGGCATTCTCCCTCACTGAAATAAGTTGTAATAAACTTAGCTGGTGATATTTTAGGGAGCTCAACAGAATAGAATTACTTTTTAATTACTGTAGTTATTAGCTATGTGTCTTTGAATGTGACAGGACTGGGTCATATGAGATCCTAGATTTGGGGGTTTTTCTGAGTTATATTTTAGGACCTGCCTGGGATTTTGAACCAAAGCTTAAGAATCCAGCCGCAGCATATCTTAAAACATCCCTACAGAGTTCCATCCACTTATTTTAAAATATTCATAGAGTACTACTGTGTTCTACTGTTTTCTAGATCTTAGGAGTATTAGCGAACAAAAAGCTTTCAGTTTAACAAGAGGAGGGAAGAGGACAGGAGAAAGACAATAAATGTTAAACACAGAAAATAATTAAAATTATAGAATGCTAGAAAATTATATAGAGGAGGGCAAAGGGAATCCTGCAGTTGGAGGGGGCTGCAATTTTAAACAGGGTGGCTAGTGTAGACCTCACTTAGAAGGTAAATGAGGTGAAGAGAGTTAGCAATGTGATGAGTCAGAGGACACGTGCTCCAGGTAGAGG
This sequence comes from Tursiops truncatus, assembly GCF_011762595.2. Classification (NCBI taxonomy): domain Eukaryota; kingdom Metazoa; phylum Chordata; class Mammalia; order Artiodactyla; family Delphinidae; genus Tursiops; species Tursiops truncatus. The sequence goes on from NC_047043.1 coordinate 70,024,888, forward strand.
GAACCAGTACCAAAAAACCAAGAGTGGGCACATGTCTGGCATGTTGGAATAACAGCCAGAAGGCCAGTGTGGTTGGAGTGGAGTGAGCAAGGGGACATGGGCTAGGAGACAAAGTCATGAAGTAACGGGGTGAGGGCAGGAGTGAAGAGAGATCCCGTAAGCCTGATGTCACTGTGAGGACTTTGGGTGAAATGAGGAGGGTTTTGAGCAGAGGAGAGATAGGACTGGACTAACATGTTAACAGGCTCACTCTGGGGAGGCGCTGGGAGCAGAAGGAAGACCACTTAGGAGGCAACTGCAACAATCCAGACAGCTCTTAGTGGCAATGAGGAACAGTGGACCAGTTCTAGGAAGATCCAAGAAGATGTCCTCACATCCTTCTGATTGACAGATGTACTAGCAAAAGAGCAGTTGAGACCCAAGCTAAGCAGGCATTTTAACATGACTGCTGAACTGCTGGACTCATGATATAAAGGAATATCAGGGTCAATCAGACACAAGCAGTCCTTGTTCTTAAAATACAACCTCAAAGTCAAAGAGAATTGGGGAAATGATCTAAAGCTGGCATGTGATTTTAGAAAGAACATACAATTCAGGACTGGATGTTTCTGGTACAGAAAGAAACTTAAAAGACATGATTTCAGTTCACTAAGAGAACTTTTCAAAATTCCTTTATACAATTCCAAACTGTATATTAATTTTACTATAATCTCTATGGGCACCAGCTTCTTAAGAAAGTAGGGTCCCTTCAGCACGAGGGGTGGGTAGGACCCTTGAGAAGGGCCTGTTCTCTAGATGGAAGGTTCCTTAGGAGGAATCAAAATGAACATAACCGGGCTTCCCTGGTGGCGCAGTGGTTGGGTCCGCCTGCCAATGCAGGGGACGCGGGTTCGTGCCCGGGTCTGGGAGGATCCCACGTGCCGTGGAGCGGCTGGGCCTGTGGGCCATGGCCACTGAGCCTGCGCGTCTGGGGCCTGTGCTCCGTGGCGGGAGAAGCCACGGCAGTGAGAGGCCCGCGTGCCGCAAAAAAAAAAAAAAAAAAAAGTGAACACAACCAAGCTCAGCATGGCAGTACCTCCAGATGCACAGGAAAATTACACTGGCCCCTATGGAAAGAGGAGAAAAGATAGGTGTTTACCTGTAACCAGAATAATCCAATTATATATTAGATCTCTCTTTTGTGGAGGTCTACAACTGGGAAGAAGGAACCAAAATTATTAATTTTTCACTTGGACAAAATGTTTCACTTCCTCTCCCCTTGTCCCAGCATTGAAGGGGGAGCAGCCTTTTACTCTGGGTTGTCTCTGGGGCTCTCCTGGACTCCAGAGACAATGCAAAATGGAGGGAACATAAAAACATCCCCAGAGATTAGGTCCATTTTTTTTTTTTTTTTTTTTTTTTTAAAAAAGGGCTGAAAGGGCAGAGAGAGGGAGAGAGAGAAGTCACTGAGGTCAGAGGGTAACAAGGATAGAGTATCAGTCGCCCTGGGTATTCTTTCAAAATGCGAGGAGTGCTGCTATTGTTTATAAACGGAAAGCTTGTAATATTCTTTATGATATATAGGAAAAGATTACTTTTCAATTACTTTGGCTGCTGGAAGTATTTCATTGACTGTGACCTAATCACCATCATGATTAGATCAGAGATAGTCAGGTGACTGATTAAGCCCAGCCAATTACAGTCCTTCTCAGAACCATCCAATGAACCTAACAGGGAAACCTGTTTTAGTCTGTTGAGGTTGCAAAGATGGGAGGATATGATTCTGGGTTGGCTGACAGCCCTAACTTCTTACAGAATACAACCAAAAAAGGAACAAAGGCCAAGAAGCTGCAGGGAAAAAATGAAAGAAGTGCAATGGGAATGTTTGAATCCCTGGATCCAGCTATGCCTGAAGTCAATGCAATCCTGAAATCCTCAATTGTACAAATCACTAGATCCCCCTTTTTGCTTAAACTAATTTGAAATGGGTTCCAGTTACTTATGCAGTCCATTAAACTTCCCAACCCTTCTTTTAAATGAACTGTAAATCCTCAAGCTTGATACAGTAATCTCAGACTCAGAGGTTCAACTCTCAAGGACATGGGATTCCAGATTCACTCTCCCCACATTTTGGTAGCCCTAAATCCAACTCTGTACCCTCTCAGTTCACGAAAGACAATAGGGTATAATAGAAAAATGCCTAGATAAAGACTAAGGGGCTTTAGGTACTAGTTCCAGGATGCACTTTAGGTACTTCTCCCAGGATGCACACCTGCTGATTTGTTCTGGCCAAGCCACATAACCTATCTATCCTTCAGCTTCGCCATCTGAAAAATGAAGGGATCTCAAGGATCCTGTCCACCACTGATACGGTGCTTTCACCCTAAAAATATGCAGGCAGCCACCAGGGCTAAAGTATTGGGAAACTTCTCCCCATCACCAAAGCCACCTTTCTGATTTTTTTAACAATACCAAAAAAAATTTAACCTAAATAAAATATAATCAACTGGGAAAAATTAACTCCTTACTAAAGAAGTAATTGTCCAAACTTCTCATTCTAACAAAGTAAGAGAGAAACTTGAGATGTGATCCCACCCGAAGAGAAATACCAAAATTGATAGTTATTCCTTCTAAGACAGCAACTGGTGAATTTTTTCAAACTTTCAAGGAACAAATAATTTCCATATTAGATAAACTACTCAAGAACATAGGGAAAAAATGTTAATTTACACTACCAAGAAAAATATGATTCTGATCTTAAAACCTATTTAGCTCTGTGTATGTATAAAATATTCCTTATTAATGTAGATACAAAAGTCCTAAATGAAACTAGCATATAGTACTTAAAATACTTTAAAAATCACACCACAACAAATAGGCCTTCACCTGGGATCCTTCAGCGTAAGAACTTTTGTTAATAGAAACACCATATCAATAAGCAAAGTAAGAAAAACCGATGAGAATTTTAATTGATATTAAAACATCATTTAATAAATCACAGCTTTCATTCCCATAACATTTTTAAAGGGAAATAGAAGCTCTCTCAACATTAGGAAAAGTATCACCATAGCAAAGAAACACAGTGCCATCACTGGAGAAACTCTTTAGGCATTCCTACAGACAGTAGAAACAAAGATTTAATACTGTTTTGAAGTTTGCCTATTGCATAAGAACCAACAAAAAGTTTTTCAAAAAATAAATAGTGACACTAAAGGGATAAAAACATTACTATTTGCCTTAACATTATAGTACGAAAATTGAAATGACCAATAATTTTTCGTAATTCTTACAATAAAAGAGTAAGTGGTCTGAATACAAATATACATATATTTACTTCATATAAATATATATATATTTCATAACATTACAAAAGATAAAGTACATATGATAAACTTAATAAGGGTCATAAAAGACACTAAAATTAGAGAAATACCTGACAAAATATATTATTCACTTAACTATTTAATTTAATCAATTTGTCCCCAGTTAATTTGCAGATTGAGTGCACCTCATAGATGATTCTTTTTAGAAATAAAAGAGAAAATAGTGCTAGCAATAAAATGGGGGGAAAGAATCAGATAAGCATATCAAATATCATTCTGAAAAATCAATTTTGGATTTAGGGTAGCAGTCTCCCTATCTAGAACACAAAACAGGAGAGCTTGATGCAAGATATAGCACAAACAATCAGGCTGAGAGGAAAACAGCTTCCCAAAAGAACACCAGTTTTATATGGGAAATAAGATGAAGACTGAATCAAGACTGAACAATGAAGAAAAACCATTTAAATAAATTGATCTTTGGAGAACCAAAAAAGTGATGACAAAAATGCTTGACAGATTCAACTACATTAGCCAAAAACTTGATGAAAACTCACAAAACCAAAATTTAAAAGGCAAGCAATAAAATGGAGTAAATATTTGCATCAACTAAGAGAGTTAATATCTCTAATGTATAATTATACTAAGTAAGAATCCACCACGTGAGACTCATGGAGAAAATAAACCCAGTAAACTCTTTTAACCCTGCCTAATAATTAAAGTCATAACAGAGTGTAATAATGCTATGCTGAACATTTTAACATTAAAAGATCCAGTACTGGCAAGATTGTGGGGAATATTTTATCAGCCTTTTGCTGAGGCATCATACTTGGTTTATTTACAAAAAGCAATTCAGAAGTGCACATAAAATGCCATAAAAACTGTTACATTCTTTTGATCCAGCAAGCCAAATATTCAAAGACATCCACACTGAAATAGTACCTATAACCAGTGAAAATTTTTATAAACAACTGCAGTGACGAAAAGTAGAAGTGTGGCCGGGGAAATCAGAGCACTCAGTGAGATTAACAATAAAAATCAGGAGGCTTATAATCACATAGGCACACTTTTAATAACATTCTGTTAAATTTAAAAGCTCAAAACCCTAAATTTTAGGTATATTATAAAAGCAATTAGATGATAAATAATGTGAACACAGCATAACAGATGAGAAGGGAATATGGAAACAATTTTTAAAATTCTACCATAATGTTAAAATTGTGAATGATTTAAACACCAATAATATCATTAGAGCATATTAATGACACATTAAAAGTGGGGGGAAGAAGGATTTTTGTAAAGTACCCCGTAGGCAGTATTGAAACAGGTAAGAATTTTTCAAAAATTTCCCCAGAATGATGTGGCTTATTTGATTCTACAAATCTAAATGGATAACAGAGACTTACCCAGAACGAAAAGCTGTGGAAAAAGCCTTTGAACTGGTTAATCCCATATCTGCCAAGTTTACCTCTGGAGTCCAGGACATACACCTGCTCTTATTAGGGGCCCCACCTGTTCATATGGAATTCCTGTGCCTCTTTTGATTGTTGAACTGATCACTACCAAGCAGTTGCTTTCACAAAGGCAGGGGGAAGCCCACAGCCTGACAATGTCTCAAGGACTCCAATTTTCTCTCTAACTGAGGGAACATGGCCCAAGCATTACAGACCCAAGAGCATGACTCTTCACACCCTTTAAAAGAAGAAAGATCAGCCAAGTAACGCTAGGTATGTGCCATTCTCACACACAGGACTTCTATAATGTCCAGCAAAGAAATGTTGGTACTCCATTCAAAAAACAGATTTAAAGGGCAAATTTGTCTTACATCCATGAATTGCCACCCAGAGCCCATGCTGAAGGAACGTGCCCCCGGTGTGTCCAGGAAGCTCTGTTCTATGAACTCGAGTCCTGTCTTCCGTCCTAGGGTCTGCAAGAGATCCACTTTCTATCAACCAAGACTAGTAGGTGACTTTTGACAAAAATAAGAAGACAAGCAACCAGTTTGCTCTCCTTTCTCTCTCTCCCTCTCCCTCCCTCTCACCTCGCACCTCTGAGAGTGCGCCTTCTTCTGATTTTGATGTTGATAGTGTCCATAAGCACCAAAGAGCAAAACTCTGCCAAGGGGGGAATCAGAAAAACAGCAGTTGATTCAGAAAGAGAACCATAGTGCCTTCCAGAGTGGACCACTCCCAGGAGCACCCACACAAGAAGACATTCAGTTAAGTCAGCCATGCCCATCATTAAACTATCTAAGCTAGGGAGAAAACAAAGATGATGCTTTGAAATTCATTCATAGGATTTCAAGACAAAGCTGGTTTTACCTAACTTTACAACAGCCAGTTTCCACTGAACCATGTCACAGCTCCACAAGAAAGGCCAAATGGCTCATTACGTGAAAAGTTCCAATGACTGTTTTTTAATGTTTAGCAGCGGTTTGCTTGGCTTGGCCACTGCAACAAATATTGCTGAACTGTTTAACTTACGAGAGACATTTAAAAGCTAAAAAGCCCAAATTCTAAATATGTAATTCATAAAACAGCATATTTTCTTTAATTCATTTTCTCAAAGTTTACAATATCTGTACTAATTCTCTGTAACTAGATATGTTCTGGATACATTCTCAGAGAATCTGTGCAGAATAAAAATTTGAAACATCTTAAAACTAACTAAAAACATCTTTCTAGTATGCTGCAAGGCAAATGCTTTTTAGATGTTTTGCATTTTTATGCTAAACAGTGCAGCTGCAATTGATAAAAAGCAATCAAGCTAATTTAAGTCAATCAACTCCAGGAGGTTCTCACCACTTGGATAAAAATGTTCTCTCACTCCTTAGAAAATAAATAAAGATTTAACAGAGTGAATGTATTTTCTTGACTCTGCTTTCTTGCCATTCCAAAGGCAGCATATAACCAAGATCATGTTAAGCAATTTCTGTCACTACTTTAAAGTATAATGCAAACTTTTAAGTCATGTTTAATTAAGTAATCCTGGGCAATAGCATATTAGCAAAGAGTAAAAAGCCTTGAATGAGAGAATCACACACACACACACGCACACACACTCACACACATGCATGCACCCACACACACACACACACACACACACAATTGCTGTTAGAGAAGCTATCAATTCCTCTTCAGTCTCTAAGGAGACTATCACGTTAAACAATTTAGTTCTGGATGCTTGTTATTACTAAAAGATGATCCTGGAGTTTTAAAATCACAATTTGAAATATGTAAGCTCAGCGATAAACTGGAAAGCAGAGTTCATGCATTTAGCTAACTACATACATTATAAAGAAAACCAGGAGGGATGGTTACAAAGTACTCTACCATGATAAGGATAATACGTTTAAGATCTGGGGCAGGAAGGGGAGGAGAGACACTAAATTTCCCATTTCCACTAGAAGGTCAACATGCCACTCCTCTGACGGCAAAATTCTAAGATTCCTGCAAACATGACCTAACAAATAAACCTAAGCAGTATCTGATAAAGGCCCATCATCAGAGATATTAGCTACCTGGGCAGGAAAAACCGACCAAAACCATTTTTTCTTTTAGGGAAGTGGTCCCCAAAGAGGCAATATGAAAAATCAGGAAAAGCTTCTCTGGCTCTCGTGTATAAAACCCTGAACAAGTTACGCAGCAACTCCAAAAATATGTCTCTCCATCTTCTAGATGAGGGTGTTAATATCCTTTTTGAGAATTAAACGACTTGACAGGGCCCACCATACAAGCTCCAGTTCATAGGAGACATCAGCTGCTGTACTAGTGTCTTGTGTGAATACGAGTTTTCTCTCTTAACTTCTTGAATATAGGAAGAAGGGGTGCATTTAGGAAAAGGTGATTATAAATGAAGGAATGAAGTTGAGAACATTACTCTGCAAAGCTTCTATGAAAGCAGTCACGTGAGTAATGTTGAAAAGATGAATTGGGTGATTTCATGGTGTTTCAGTCCGCCAGTCTCCTCTAGCCATAAGAAAGCCTCATTCCTGGTGCTGAGCAAGCAGGTAAAAAGATGCCTTCGTGTAGCAGGCCTCTGTGATGTAACACCCACCTACTGAAGCTCTACATGCTTTGCAGTGGTGTGATGTATGTGTGTGTATGTGTGTCTGTATGTATGCGTGTATGTATTAGAAATATCAGAATTTCTGCAAATTCCTGAAGGACACAATTTCCTTGCATAATCAAGGACATAACTATATTAATCATGCCTTTTTATTTTCTGTATTATGATGCTTTGACATGTGTGGCCTTGCTGACCCCGAAGAGACTTCCCCTCTCAGGGCTGGCCAATTCCTAGAGATAGTCAAGTGCTCACCTATAGGTATGCCTTTCATATGCAAACCAATCAATCCAGAGCCCACACCCCCACCATGGCCTACGTCAGAATCTCACCCTCAGGGTCGCTATCACCCAAAGTCCAGGTACCAGAAAACTAGGGACAGCCCATACGCTCCAGAGCCTGCTGAAATTATTCAAACTAGCCAATCCTAAACATGCTTACCCTGCCTCAACCATTCCTTCCCGTGGAAACCACAATAAAGGCTCTTGCCCATGTTTTCCCCTCCCTCCCTCTACTTCCTGACCAGCTCTAATGCTTCCTTGCGTGGCCCCGCCATGGTGTGGCATATCCTCTCCTCTTGGGAACTGTGAGCACAAACTATCTTTTCAACGGCAGTCTTCTGATCTGTTGGCCTCACCAGACCTGAATAAAATAAAATCTACATTTTAAAATAATAAGGAAGCCATGCTTCACTCTATTTTACCTTCACCTAAGTAAGTGTGGCCCAGGAGCCCGGCTTTATGATCAAGGAGAACATTTATGATCAAGGACCTGTTTTCTGCCATGGAATTACAAGTTGTAAGAGCAGATGTATCTCTAGTATTGAACCTGGGAGGGACAACTTGTCCTGCCAGTAATGTGGAGTCAAGGCACTAATGTCTTGAGAGCAGAATAGCAAGCCTTTATATCTTCCTGCAGGAGAAGGGGATCACTTTGCAGCCTCCAGGAATGGCAGGCATCCACAGAAGGAACAGTTGCACATTCATTGGGATACCACCACATACTCGCAGTCATGTGTTCCAGAAATACTTTTTTCAATATTCATAAAGTCAGACTCTCCACATCTTTCCATTTGCCCTCCCCTTTCCAGCCACCCAACCCCATGAAGAATTCCCTGAACATACGCGACTCTCTTGTCTCCATGTTTTCGCTCACACTGTTTCCTCAGCCTGGGACGCCATTCCCTCTCCTGGTCATTTTGCCCATCAGCATTCTATTATCCCTCAAGTTCCAGTTTGCCTCCATAGTGGAGCCTTCCCAACACCCCCTAGCCTGAAGGAATTATTCTTCTCCTCTCCAATACCTCTTTCATGTTTGCCTGTTTGTACTTTCCTGGGGACCATGTTTCTCTCTACTATAGATTACATCTATTCATAGTTAAGACATTATTGAGTGGTCTGTATGTGACAGGCACTGTGCTAAATGTTTTACCTGCATCTTATCTGTGGATGCTTATGCTAACCCTTTAAGGCAGGTATTCCCATCATCCTGTTTTACAGTTAGGAAAACTAAAGTTCTGAAAAGTTAGGCAAATTGCCCAAGATCCCAATATTAGTCAAGTGACAGAGCCTGGACTGGAACTTGAGTCCCCAGACACAAAGCCTGAGCTCTTAATAGCTGATGCCGCCTCCTCCAGGGCTACATACTGCCTAGAAGGGGAAGACTGCCTCAGGCATTTGCAGATGCTCTCACTATGCTCAGCTCAGTGCTCACTCACAGTGGATAGTGAGTGCTTAATACCTGAGAAACTGAATAAATAATTCTAGTTATGTTTGAAAATCATAAATTCATCCATTGTGCTTTGTCACTTATTTGGTAGTGAGCCATTGCCTGGATTCTCCTTGTCAATATGAACTTGAAATAATCCTTAGAAGGGAACCACTTGGCCTCCATTCCATACAAGTAGCTGCTCAGACAAGACAACTGGTCCGTCCAATGGACATCTTCGTCCTTATTGGATATTCCCTGCCTAGTCATGAGACCTTGGGCCAGCCTCAGTTTCTGCACCTGTAGATCAGGTTAATAAGAGGACCCCCTCACAGGGGTGCTATGAAAATGGCATGATGTGTGTAGCATGAAGACTGCCACATATAAAGTGCTCAGTAAGCTATTCAAAACCAAAAAAGGAGAAGGAAGAGAAATGATAGGTGTAACTCACTAAATCTACCGGAAAAACACACTAAATGAGTGCCTACTCTGCAAGGGGCTCATCCTAGTCTACTCGGTTTTGTCACTTTAGCATCTAATGAGCAATCCAAAAGCTCAACCTAGGTCAGAGGAAGGAGAGGTCACAAAAGCAATGAGAACAAGCCTCTCTAAGACAAAGGGGTTTGGAGATGAGCAGACTGTACACATTGGGAAAGAAAAGGCAAAACTACTCTGAGCAGAGGAAATGCAACAGAGAAGCTGTCCCCGGGACAAGGAATGGGCCAGCCTGGCCAAGAGGTGACTGAAGCTGTCATTTTAACCACTCTACCCTGATTACTCATGGCACGTGGGATGGTACAGTAACAGAAAGTACGTTCAAGGTTTTGGTGTTAGAGGGCTGCAGTTAGAATCTCAGCTCTACCACTTCAGAGCAGAGCAAGTTACTCACTGCTCTAGGTATCAGCTTCCTCATCTGTAAAATGGGATGGTTTTATAAGGACCTAGTACTTATGTGAGCACCATGTTTGGGCAGAGTAAATGCTCAGTCAATGATAGTATTTGTTACTAATAAGAACAGGGTCTATAAAATGGGGATACTTCTCCTTCACAGGACCACTGTAAGAGTTCAAGATGATGACACACAAAGTCCCCAGCACAATACCTTAAACACCATAGATGAGCACTAAATGTAAAGCGTTACTGTTAGTAGTGGCAGTAATAATACTGATATAACATACACAAGGCTTAGCAATTAGAGCAGGGGTTTCTAAGAGCAGAAAACCAAAAAGATAGTATTAAGAAAAATAACAAATAGCAGAAGCAGTATATGACATTGCCAAGCACCAAGCTAGGTCCTTTCCATGAACAAATGTGTTCCTTTACATAGCCCCATGTGTAGGCAGTATAATTTCCAGTTTCCCATTAAAGAGGCTCCCACCAATACCGTTAAACAGGGATTGGTAATATTTTTTCTTTGGTAAAGAGCCAGGTAGTAAATATTTTTGGCTTTGCAGGCTGTGTAGCCCCTTTCACTACTAATCAATTCTTCCATTGTAGTGGGAAAGCAGCCATAGACAATATGTAAATGAATGTGCATGGCTGTATTCCAATAAAAATTGATTTACCAAAGCAGGCATATACAAGATCTGGCCTATAGGTCATAATTTGTCGATCTGTGCCTTAAGCCATTGCAATTTTGAGGTTGTTACTGCAGCATGACCTAGACTATACTATCTAACTACTGCTACACTTGACAAAGGGAATTTTGTTAGAGAGCTGCAGAGAATTAACAGTACTTTTGTGTCTCTCCTTGAAAATATTTGTTAAAACGGGACCATGTAAAACTGACTTGGGCTCAGATCATTATTCAATCTGGTTAAATAATAGCAGTGTGATTTCAATAACTTGGAAAGGAAGTACACATTGGCCTTTTGGACAGAAACACTAATCCATCCCTTTCTTACCTGGTTTACTCCAACTCACCTTCCAGATCTCAGATGAAGCATCTCTTCCTCCAGGAAGCCCAGCCTAGAATCACCTTTCACTGGGCAGAGCACTTAACCTCCTTTTCTCATTATAATTGTATTACTGAGACTATTTGATTAATATCTTTCTCTTGCACTGGACAGTGAGCTCCAGGAATGCCAGAGCCATGTCTGATTTTGTTCACTGTGGCATCCTCAATACCTAATTCAGTGTCTGGTAGGTGCATAGTTGGCACTCAATAAGGATTTGTTGTACTGTAAAGCAATTAAGACAGATCATTGGTAGTCACCTTTTCCTGGTGACTCACAGAGCTGCAATCACCCATCCAAGGTAACAAAATTATTATGCAACAGAGCTATAATTCAACCTAGATGCAGCTGATACTCAAGTCTGGATCTTAAACAGAACACTCCACTGCCTCCTAGTGATCTGGGGATGACACTTGTGGGAAATAAACCTACCAAAGATAAGATCACCTCAGTCAAAACGTAGGGAAGTATGGAAGAAGTTGTGTGATAACCCTCAAAGTAAGAAAGCTCGAAATTTTTCTTTGGTTTACTAAGAAATTCCAAGTGATGTCTAACACATGTCTTCTGCTTGACTGCACACTATTGCAAAATAATTTTCAAATTGGTTGCCAGCACTAAAAAAACAGAGATTCCACCAAAAAGTCTGGATTTCCTGCTTCTCTTCAAGTCAGAAGATCTGGCAACACTGGATTCCTAGTTCCTGAGGGCAAGAATCAGCTTCAGATTGGGCCTCTGCTCTCTAGTTACAACAGTCTCCACTCAGCTGGCTTCCCTGAGTTACAACACCTGTCTGGATCCCATCACGTTGATATGGGAACCCCCGGGTTATATGGACTCAGTGGAAGGAAAGAGGTCTACAAGCTGAGTAGAAAGTAGGAGAGAGTGATTGTTTCCTTTCCTTTGGAAAGGATATTGAAAAGAAAGAAGGAAGGAATTAAGAGACTGAGGAAGGCAGAGAAGGAAAAAGGAAAGAAATTATAATCTTGAAATTAGAAGCCAAAATAGAAATATTGAAGAGGTGGGAGGTTTTCACCTTGGTTGTAATTTTATAACTGTCCAAATAAAGGATGGGAACAGGGAGAGAAAGCAGTTCCTGGAGTGCATGGCAGTGATGGAGGGAATATCCACAGCAATTCCCATTAGAATTATCTGATTTAGTATCGTATGATGCAAGCAGTTCTGAATACCTGAGGAGAGTTATCCGTGTGCAAAAATCTTAGCAACTATTTCATCCAACCCCTCCACATCTGGCATTTAAGAGCAAACTACCCTGTAAAAGCAAACTACTCTGTAAACAGGTGTCCACCGTTTTGCTTGCCAGGCCCTCTGGTAACCTTAGGAGTTAACCTAAGACCTTCAGGACCTTTAGGTCTATTTTAGAGTCAAGGCTGGCCAGGGAATTTAACAATCATGATACTTCATAAGTATCACGAAGGAAGCTTGTTTCAGTTCCTGGTAGTAAAAGTACTGACAAATCCAAAATGGAAAGCAAAAATAAACCCAGAATCACACAGCTGAAAGAGCAGGGAAGTCAGGCCAACGCTGGGTTGAAATCCTACACTACCACTTTTTAGCTGTATGTCTCTGGGACATTTACTTTACTTCTCTGGGCCACAGTTTTCTCACCTGAAAAATGAGGACAGCACCTCATTTTGCAGGATTTCTATAACAATTTACTAAGACAAGGTCTGTAAAGTCCCTAGAACACACACATTACTCTTTCCCAGCCCTCCATTCTCCCTGAAACAGGCACAGACAGGTTAACCATTTGCATTGTATTACTGTCTTTACTTTTGAGAGTATTCACAAGATATATATAGTATGATGACACCAGTTAGAACACTCACTGGTTTTCAGCAAGTACAATGTCTTTCTCTAAAACAAAGGTGGATTACTTCAAAGATATCCAGAGTTTCCACGAACCTATCTATAGAACGCACACAAATTGTGAGTGCCCTATGACTTAGGTTTTTATATGAATTTTCAAAAACACAAAGGCTCCAACTTTCAAAGATCAAACATCCAGGCATTCAGTGCAGTTAAATATTTTTCCTTCTGAAGAAACAGTTATTACTTCTTAAAAGGCTGAACTTTGAAGATACTGTTTATCCTTTGCATGTTTAATTAAAACCCTTAAATTTAATTCAGAAATTCTCATTAAACCTGTCTCTTTAGAAGTTTATTTTAGCAAAGTTAATATTTTCTTTTACTAGGTGTTAATATAAATAGGGTAGTTTACTTCAAGTTTTTCTTGAGGATACTGCAATGTTTGAGGCTTACCCTGCCCAGCAGTTCTAATTCCTCCCTGCAGCAACAGAGGAAAATTGCTGCCACATGTGCCTGACTTGCAATCCACACAAGCTCCATGGACTCCGCCTGCAGCTCAGCCCAACCCTAGGGCTGAGATGTACTGCACAGCCACCAAATGACAAAGAACTTCACCAAGATCACTTTGGTTTTGCCCAAATGGGTGAAAGGTTGCATGGTAGCACAGGCCAGCTCTCAAAAATAATTCTGTAGTAGCAGAATTATTGGAACCAATAATTTGAAATTTATTTATTTATTGAAACAACAATAAACAGAAATTTTGGAAACAAATTTTGGAAACAACTTAACTGTTCATCTATAGGAGAAAGAGTGACTAAAGCATGGTAAGTGGAGTAATGGGCAACTGTTGACAGTGAGGCAGGTGTGTGTGTACTGACATAGAAGGACCTCTAAGAAACAGTAAGTGAAAAAGGGAAGTTACTGTTTTTACTTTATTTTTTTGGTAAAGTTATTGTTTTTAATATCCCATATAATCTCATTTATGTTTGGAAAATCCCCACAATATCAATATATGTATATATTTGATAAGTATGTAACTACTTAGAAAATATATGGAAGGGTACACCCCCAAAATAAGGGTGGTTACCCCAGAGGAGAGGACACAACTTCACTGTGTTCAGAACTGAAGAGGAATTTATTCTACATGTTAAATTTTTTTATTCTACTTTTCAAAATCACAATACAAATACATTTTTGCATTACGTCATAATTTAAAAATAAATAAAAATCCATTTATAAGAAAGATGGGCCCTCCAACATGAAAGAAATTCACTCATCTTATTTTGGCTCCTTCAGGTTAAATGAGTGGACAACTTTGGATTTTTCCAGGTAGAGAGGGCTCGTGGTGGGGAGGCGGGAGCAAAAGAAGGACCAGAAAACTGTGGGCAACAGTACAGCCAGGTCTGGGAGAGAACAGAAATTCCCTTTCTGATATCCCAGGAGACCAGGTGGCTCAGAAGCGACACCAGAACGCCCATTGGATTTATAATTCGATCTCTCTTTTGCCACTGCTTCTGCTACTGTTACCACCACCCTCCTTTCTCTCCACATCATGACTTCTGCTTCTTCTTGGGTTCGGCTGCCACATGGCTTCTGCTAAGTACCTTTTCTTTAGCCCTCTCTCAACTTCTCTGTCACTCTATGGGCTTTGTTTCTTTATACCTTGAGTCCAAACACCCCAAGAGAACACAAAGCATATTTAATGAACTCATCTACCATTCCATATGCTTTTCCTATCCCATTTAATCCTTGGAATAGCTCTCTGGAATTCAAAGAGTTACATGACTTGCCCATCCAACTTAGTCCTAAAACCTCAGAATTTGTCCTTGATTCCTCTCCTTCCTCACACTCTCGCTCCATATCCAATTCCTCCACATAACCTGACAACTATCCCTCCAAAATGGATGGGAAAACCATCCTCTTCTCTCTATCTCCACATGCTCTCTAGCCCACCATCACTCCTCACTAGCATGTCTGCAGTGACCTCTCAGCCTCCTCTCTGGCACAATACAGGCCATTCACCACAGAGCAGCCACAGTGGTCTATCAGGAATGCAAATCAGATCACCTGCTGCCTAGCTTAAATCCTTCTAGTGCCTTCCCACTGCACTGTGAACACAATCTTATTATTTCCTTACTGTGGTCCACAAGACCCTCCTTGGCCTGGCCTCTGCCCATCTTTCCAAGTTCACCTTCTCCCACTCTCCTCAGGCCTCACTGGCTCTGTGTACATAAAAGCTCATTCCTGCCTGAGGCCTGGGCACTCACTCCTCCCTCCACCTGGAATCATTATCTGATCTACTGTACTGGCCATTAGATGGTCCTTTTCATATTTGATTTCTCCACACTTTCTCCTGAAAAAAAAAACACACACTAGAAAAGCTCCCTGAGAGCAGGAATTTTTGCCTGTTTTTTTTCACTGCTCCATCCCTAGTACTTAGGGTAATGCCAGGTTCATTGAAGACATCAATGAGTATTTGTTGAATAAATAAATGAATGAATGAGCAAATTCAGCTGACACAGAGCTAGGAAGACACAAACCTAGGACTCTAACCAGGCTTGCCTCTGATCCCCAAACTGATGAACTCAATCACTACGCCATACAGTCCCAGCTACCCATCCCACCCACCCATGTCTCTCTCTCTCACACACATACACACACACACACACCAAATGGCACTCCGGCCACAGTTACTTACTCACTGTGCCTTCTACAGGCCACACTTTCACCATCTATATTATATCTTATGATTCAAATACCCTTTTTCGCCCCACCTTTTCCATCATAGCAAACACTTTTCATACTCAGGGTCCATCTGAAAGTCTCCTCCTCTTTAATGCCTATCTGGACTCCCTCCCCAAAAGCACATTAATTCCCAGGGTTTCACAGTTCTTTGTTTCTGCCTTTATCATTGAATGTGTTCCATTATGCTGTTTTTGGTTCTGCATCTACACATGGGGAGATCCTAAAGTCATCTAACTTACTCTGAAGTTTCTCAGTCAATATGTATTACAGATAATTACTAAAAGCCATTCTAACTATGGTTACTTTGCCCATATAAAAGTTCTATAAAATAAGAAAGTCCATCAGAATCAGGTAGCATCAACTTCATAGGATTGATATGAGGATTATTTGGCATCACAGATGGGCTTCATACCTGGTAAATGTTCAATAAAGATGGTATGCTACTATTGTTTCAATTAGTGGTATATAAGACTTGCTGTTGGCAATCACTAATCATTAGAGAAATGCAAATCAAAACTACAATGAGGTATCACCTCACTCCAGTCAGAATGGCCATCATCAAAAAATGTACAGACAATAAATGCCGGAGAGGGTGTGGAGAAAAGGGAACCCTCTTGCACTGTTGGTGGGAATGTAAATTGATACAGCCACTATGGAGAACAGTATGGAGGTTCCTTAAAAAACACAAAATACGACTACCATACGACCCAGCAATACCACTACTGGGCATATACTCCAAGAAAACCATAATTCAAAATGAGTCATGTACCACAATGTTCACTGCAGCTCTATTTACAATAGCCAGGACATGGAAGCAACCTAGGTGTCCATCGACAGATGAATGGATAAAGAAGATGTGGTGCATATATACAATGGAATATTACTCAGCCATAAAAAAAATAAATTGAGTTATTTGTAGTGAGGTGGATGGACCTAGAGTTTGTCATACAGAGTGAAGTAAGTCAGAAAGAGAAAAACAAATACCTTATGCTAACACATATATATGGAATCTTAAAAAAAAAAAAAGAAGGTTCTGAAGAACCTAGGGGCAGGACAGGAATAACGACACATACGCAGAGAATGGACTTGAGGACATGGGGAGGGAGAAGGTAGCTGGGACGAAGGGAGAGAGTGGCATGGACATATATACACTACCAAATGTAAAATAGCTAGTGGGAAGCAGCCGCATAGCACAGGAAGGTCAGCTCAGTGCTTTGTGTCCACCTAGAGGGGTGGGATAGGGAGGGTGGGAGGGAGGGAGACGCAAGAGGGAAGAGATATGGGGATATATGTATACGTATAGCTGATGCACTTTGTTATACAACAGAACCTAACACACCATTGTAAAGCAATTATACTCCAATAAAGATGCTAAAAGAAAAAAAAGACTTCCTGTTGGCAAAATGTGTCAAATTGCATTGATGCCATAAGTAACTTCATTCCACTGATTTTTTACAATTGTAAGCACCTAAGGGAAAATCACTCTAACTTTGTTAATCATCAGCATAAAGCACTAGCCTGCCAATAAATACAAGAACCATGTTCTTCAGAAATCTTCCTATTTTTTTTTTTTTTTTTGTGGTACGCGGGCCTCTCACTGCTGTGGCCTCTCCCGTTGCAGAGCACAGGCTCCGGATGCACAGGCTCAGTGGCCATGGCTCACGGGCGCAGTCGCTCCGCGGCATGTGGGATCTTCCCGGACCGGGGCACGAACCCGCGTCCCCTGCATTGGAAAGTGACTCTCAACCACTGCACCACCAGGGAAGCCCAAATCTTCCTAATTTGAATTACAAATTTCAGCTTGCAGATAGTACAATGCCCAGGATAAGGCGTTGTGTAATAATTTCTCTCTAAAAGACTGACATTATAGCAAAGTATTATAAAAATGAAAATAAATGCAAAGCTGAATTCACTTTCCCACAGTGGTCAGTCAATGCAAAATCTTGGGGTCTGAAACATTCCTAAAACTTTGTAAGATTCTTTGAGATAAACCCATAGTGGCTAAAGAGAGAGAGTTGAGCAAAACTAGACATTGCAAAAGGAAAAAAATATATAAGACAAGATAGCTCCATCCTCAACAAACTTACAAATTAGAGAACAATTCTGGAAACTCAATGTTAATTACTGTGCTGAGAGACAAGAGAAAAAGTGATCGAGGCCACATCACCCAGGGATTATGAGCACAAATAGATGTCTGCCAGTACTTAAAGATATGTGGAAAAATGAAGATGAGAAATATGTTCAAAAGGAAAGAAAGAATTGAAAATGAGCTTGCCAGGAACTTACCTATACAAGTCCTATAACTGGACAAAAGAAATATTTTCAAATCGCCCATGTCCTAATTTTCTCTCAAATCTTCACAAATTAATGATCATCCTTTCTTTTTTATGTTTGCAAATCCACTCTACGGTACATTAAGATTTTTTTGAAACCAGAACCATTTTATTATTAGACTCAACAGACATAAGATCACATTTCAATAATCTAATCGAACATATAATAGGAAAAAAGAACTGTTGCAAAAACTATACACGTTATTCACTGAAATTTTGCACGTAGGTAATTAATATAGGAAATATTATTACAATTGTAACTTTTTGTTCTCCAGCTTTCACCAAATAAAGGTTATTACTGAAATAACAATCCCCATACTAAACTCCTGTATGCACATTTTTGAATCAATTCTGTGTCTGTCAATAATGTTTTTAAGTACATTAAGATATCTTGATAATGATCTTAACTCTATTGTATTTCATCCAACATGTGGTATTACTTTAAAATTCACTTTCTAGAAAAGGACTAGAGAAAACTGGCTTACTTCTTCTAGACTGGGATTTAGATAAAGTCAATTTACAAAACACACTGGCACACTCTAGCAAGTCAATATTGAAAGTGCTTCTCCTTTTGTAGTATCCAAGAAGATTCCAAAAAAATCAGCATGGAGAAAGAATAAAATTAACAAGGTTTTACTACCTGTATTTCATCTTTTATATACTCTCTCTTTCTTAAATATGTAAGATAAATATCTAGGATTCCTTGAGTCAGACTTCTGTTTTACTAATCGGAAAACAGCCTGATTGTAAGATTAACTGAAGAATCCAAGCAGGCAAAATAAAGTCTTCTAAACTTCTAGACTGAGAGTAAAATAGAAATTAGATCCTCTGATGACTGATACCCATCATTGTGGGTAAAAGAAATGATGTCAAGCAAAAATCATGTGGCCGTGGTCTGTGCCTGGCAGCCCAAGCCATTTCCAAGGAAGTTATCAAGGACTGACCCTGCCTAAATGAAGTGAGTCATCAGCAGGTCCCTGACAGCCAGCTGCAAAGTCTTATAGGGACTGGCTAGATTGAAAAAAGATTTCGAAAAGCTTCAACATAAAAAGCCCAACTGATTCGGCTTCCCTATCAGATTTCCCAATGCTTTCTTCTAGGTCTTTTACATCCAAATTACACTCTCATAAAAACAAAGACTTAGAAAAACTACAAAAGGTTAAAACAAGACTTTTTCCCTCTGAAGAGTATACTTTGGTTGATTCGATAAAAGGTCTGAAATCATCTTCAAGGTCACCAACGAATTTAGAATAATTTAGCTGCAACAGCATCTGTATAAATGAGAACATAAAGTCCCAAGATAGGTAGATGGGAGACATCTTGTGGCATCTTCATGTCACTGGGAATGAAATTCAAAGCGCCTATGCAAGTCACTGACGTTTATTTTTATTTTGTTTTCAATGTTTTCTTACGTAAATATCAAACATACAAAAGTACAGAAAATAATATAATGAATCTCCATGTACTCATTTCCCACTTCAACAAGTATCCACTAATGGCTACACTTGTTTTATCTTTCCCTCCCCAGGCCCCTGATTATTTTAAATCAAATCCCAGGTATTATACCATTTCATCTGTAAATATTTTAGTATGTAACTTGAAAAGATAAGGAGTCTATATTTTAAAAAATTCTATCATCACACCCAAGAAGAATTTACCAATGATTCCTTACTATCATCAGTTCAACCTTCAAATTCCCCTAGCTGGCTCACAATTTTACCATTTTGCTTATTTGAATCAGGATCCAAATAAGGTTCATACATTGTAATTGGTTCATAGGTCTCAAGTTTTTTAATCCATGGTTTCCCTCTCTGCCTTTCTCTCTCCTCGTCCTTGAAAACTATTGTTGTTGTGTTAAAAAACAAAAAACAAACAAACAAACAAAAAAACCATGGAGTCATCTATCCTGCAAGAGTATTCCCATGGTGGGGAGCTTCCTCACTGCACTCCTTGGGGTTGTTTGCCAACTTCCTCTCTGTCCTCTGTATTTCCAGTAAGACTCAGGTTTGATTTTTCTGGCAAGCCTACTTCATTGGCAACAGAGCATACCTCTATCAGGAAACGTGTAATATTTGATACGGCATCCATTAAAGCTCAATCCCCAGATCCATTAAATCATTAGAGGTTGCAAAATGGTGAGAGTCATTTATTAGCTGGAATACTTCTACAAAGAGAATCTTCTCTGCATCGACTCTTCGCTACCCCGAGGTACAATTTATACAAAAGAGTTACGAAGAATGCTCATTTCTTTCCCTTTATTTACTAGTTTCAAATGCTCCCTAGAATCTACCAAAAAAAAAACGGTTTTTTTAAATAGTTCTCATTCTGAACTCATGGATTGAATGAAGCATATTTTCTGGGCTATTAATGCTCAAATTCTTTGTTCAGTGGGCACATTTTTTTTTAATTTGCTCTTGAGCCCTTTTGACATGTCCTATCAATCTTTGATAGCTTCCCTACTTTCTGGAATGACAAGATGTCATCATTTCCTGCCTCCAGACACATTTCTACAAAGGCCTTTAGTGAGAAAACAGCAAATTTGACACTAGGAATAGCTATCACTACCAGAGACTGGCTCTTGTTTCTAGGACTTTCCAGCGACACAGCTAGGATATAATAGATATTGATAGATATTGATATAGTTACAGATATATATTGATATACATTTTTTAAAATATACATAAGACTACAGTATTTTTACTTAACTTCATCAATCTTGCATTTGTATCTTCTTTCTCCCAAGTTTTGAAAATCCAAGCTCTTACTGACACCAACAGAAACACTCTTTTATTTTACCACATTCTTCAACACACACCTGTCTTAGAATAAATAATATCCATAACTACAACCAATAATATAATCACTGAAAAGAGTTTAAGATTCTATGCAGGTTTTTTTCTCCTGACTATATCCCACTATGATGTACACTCAAAATACATATTTTATAGTCACTTGGAATAGATCCTCTCAGTGTGGTTATAACACCACTCAGATACACAGAGAGGTTCATTTGTTTCACTTTAACTTTTTAGAGATTGCCTTTTTGGATTTAATTTTGCTTCATAATTACGTAAAATACTTACATGGTTCCAAAGTCAAATCTATAAAACAAACTATATTCAAAGAAGTCTAGGTTCTCTCCATGTTCACTCATTCTATTACCAAAAAAAAAAAACACTTGTTTTTTAATATTATGGTTTGTCCATCATTTTCTTTAAAATATAAACAAATATGTACATTCATACATATATATTTGCATTCCCTCAATCTCTTAGGTAAACACTAGCATACCCTAAACACTTTTCACCACCCTCTTTTTATTTTTCACTTAACCAGATATCCTAGAGGTCACTCCGTATCAGTATATACATGCTTCATCTTTTACACAGCTACATAGTAATCCATCTGTAGATCACAGTGATTTATTCAGTAAGTCCCATCCTGGCAGATGTGTTGGTTGTTTCTAGTCTTTTACTATTACAGATGGTGTTGTAATGAAAAATCTTGGATATTTTGTATTTCTTTGGAATCCATTCCTAGAATTGGGATTGCTGAGTCAGAGGCAAACTTGTATAATTTGCTAGATGTTGCCAAATTCCCCTCTGAAAGGGGATATACCACTTTGCATTCCTAACAGCAATGTTACTATAGGGCTAATTTTTCCCCACCAATAAATAGCATACATTTCAAATCTTTGAAGTTCAGCCAATCTAATAAATAAAAAAATGATTTTTCAATGTAGTTTTAATATGCATTTCTCTGATCATGTATCAGGTTGAGCATCATAAATCAAGCACCATTCGCATTTATTTTCCTATGTATTATCTATATATCAAGCCCATTATTCTACAGGGTTGTTGGCCCTTTGGTTCTATAGGTTGTTGGTGCTTAGGGTTGTTTTTAAAAACTTTACAAAAAAGAAAAAAATTTTATAAACCCTCTTTCTGCAGCATAACTAGCAAGTATATTGCCCAAATTATCTGCCTTTTACTCTATCTATGATAATTTTTGCCCTGTAAAAATTCTTTATTTGATATCATCAAACTTATCAATCCTATATATTATTGCTACCAGATCTTGATACATAGTTAGGAAAGTTTTCCCCATAACTAAGTTACAGAAGGGTTAATCCATGTTTTCTCATAATACTAACATTAAAGCATCACCTAAGAATGGATATTTCCATTGCTACCATGATACAATATCTCATCTAATTCTCCCACTATATCTCCAATGATACCAAAGATCAACAATAGATTCAACAAATATTTTTGGAATTCCTATATTGTGCTAGGCACTGCTCTCAGAGCTCATATACTCCAGTGAATAAGCCAAAAGATCCTTTCCTTCAAGAAATTTATACTGTGATGAAGTTTTCCTTCTATATAAATATTAGGTTAACAAAGGGTTAAAATAAATACTCAAGTGCATGCGGCACAGTAGTGAAAACCCCAGCTAGGCCACAATGTCCCTGAGGAATAAGATTCTATTTTTGTGTCCTATACAACCTGTATTAGAGACTTTAACCAAGAAAGTGACACTTGAAAATTTAAAGATCTGTAAATGAAAACGGCTCCAAGCACTGAAACAAGTTCTCTTTCTGGTTAGTTGCTTTCATGAGCTTACTCAGAGGCCCTGTTATATACCCAAAGTTTCTATGGGGTTGCTCTGATAAGTAACCAACAGTCCACTAGATTGAATTTTCCATGAGTCAATCCTAGTGGATACTCAGGGAGAAAAAGAACTACAAACAATTCTTAAACATTTTTCAATAATCATATTATGAGTGTAATATTGGCAACATTTATCTCTTATTTATTTCTGTATTCCTGGCACCTAGCACTACGCCTAACACACAGTAAGTACTTTATTTAGTAGGTTTATTTAATCTACTGGAGATCCAACAAAGGTTACCAAAATGATGCTGTATACCTAGCTTCCATACCTTAGTGCTGTCTCTTCTCTCTCTCTCTCTCTCTCTCACACACACACACACACACACACACACACACACACACACACACAGAGCAAAGAGCAAATATGATTCAATTTTTCCAAATTAAATCTTTAAAACTCACGTACATCTTTCTGCAAATGTACTTTTTAACTTTGGATGGGAGGGAGGTTGAAAGAGTTGACAAATCCTAAGGTCTAGATACCTGGCAGTCCCAAGCAGTTCTCCTAGACGTGCATTTCCCTTTGTCCTCAACTGCTCTCAGAAGAGCTGTCAAAGGTGGTCATCACTATAGAGAGAACCAACCCTCTGACAACCAGCTTCGCAGGCACTACGCTAAGTAGTCACACTCAGTAAATGAGAAGCTGGATCTTCTTTGTTCCTTCACATTTGACCAGATCTTAATGACAGAACTTACCATCTGTCCAATTTCAAATTAACAACTGCCAAGTAGTATTTTAGAGGCCAAACATCATTCTGTTACAATAACAAGGGCTTAATAAATCACTCACGTTGAAATTTTAAAGATAAAATAAAAAATAAATGCAAGAAAATAAATTTCACACACTTCAAGAAAGAAATGCTGGCCACAAAAACAAACTGCTATAGGGTTAAAATGATCCTCATCATCACAACTTATTACCTCAAGTTGTATTCTCTCTCCCTTTTTTTTTTAAATAAGAAGAGGGAAGTACATGTCTGTGTGGAATAAATATCTGTATTTAATTTAAACAGAATAAAGTTCATATGAAAATGGGTAAAAGATTCTTGCAGAAGCCCTGCAATTTAACTTCACTCTTTACATTTTGGTTTGATATGTAAATATACACATAAAGAAACCCAACCACAGTAAATGTTAGACTTTTTCCAGAGGAATGGAAGCAAGTATTACAAATGTGGTCCAGTGTCAGGGAGAACATAATCACAACGTACACTGGTTATTTCCAAATGGTGCTCCCCAAAAGAAAAAAAGTGAATGGAAGTACTTAATAAATTCTGTTTTCCATAAAATTCATACAAAAAAAAAAAAGAAAGACTGTGAGCTTGGAGGTCAGTGAGAGTTTTGTTGAATTTCCCTCCTCCTAAATTCTGTCATCTCCTTTTCTAAAGTGGCAAGCCAGCTTCCCACAGACATGACCGAAATATATTCTTTTTTTCCTGCAAACCATGGTAAGTAACACATACCATGGACATGCACTCTCTCATGGATGACTAGCTAATTGGATGTTGTCACTTTCAGTTGCAGCTTAATATAGTATAGCCAATGTCTTTTGCAAACAGAAGTAAAACCAAACAAAAGCACTAATGATCTACTTCTTTTCTTTCAAAGAATATGAAGGGCTCTGACTCCATATCTCTACACCCCAAAACAATGCAAACAGATTATGAAGGGATTTAATGTAGAAATTAAAATGAATCAGTTATCTTAATTACACGTTTAGCTACACAGGTCAAATAATATCCCAACGAGCTCACAAAGAAGGGCCAAATTCTTTTGTTTCACTAGAAAAATAAGTTCCTCAAAATAAGTTGACAATGGGCTAAGGGATTGGAAAGTTTTTGATTAAAAAGCGATTTTTGTTGGAACACTTATAATGAGATTTGAGCTGCAGAAACAATATAAAATTGAAAGCAGAATTACATATAAAATGAGTACTGTAAAATATCATTATTTTAGTACAATGGAAAATAAGGTGTTTGTGGTTTTACTCTATAAATTCTGTGTTGTCTGTTCATATGTATTCCTTCTTGGCTGTCCTCGGAATAGCCATCCTGATTTCCGAGTCCTTCTGCACCAGCATTCATTTGTGGTGGGGGGAACCCAGACAATCAACATCTCCTAGGCACTACTTTTTTCCTCCATTTTATTGGCTTTTCAGGACTAATTCCTGTCCATGCATCACACTGGTGTTCAGTTACACGGCAGACAATGAATTTTCCTAATCCATTTAGTGTGCTGACAGAGCCATGTTCACAATTTATAGAATTTCCTTTTAGACATCTACCTATTTCACAGTTCATTAAGATTCAAACTGAACACCTGTGTTTATGAAGTCAAAAGCAATTTTATACTAACAAGGTGTGAAATATGGCATTTTCTGGGGCTTCCCTGGTGGCGCAGTGGTTGACAGTCTGCTTGCTAATGCAGGGGACACGGGTTCGAGCCCTGGTCTGGGAAGATCCCGCATGCCGTGGAGCAACTAGGCCCCTGAGCCACAACTACCGAGTCTGCACGTCTGGAGCCTGTGCTCCGCCACAAGAGAGGCCGCGATAGTTGAGAGGCCCGCGCATCACGATGAAGGGTGGCCCCCGCTTGCCACAACTAGAGAAAGCCCTCGCACAGAAATGAAGACCCAACACAGCCATACATACATACATACATACATAAATAAGCCAAGCATTTGAAGCCCTTTTAAAAAAAAATGGCATTTTATGAAAGCCTGAACAACAATAATAACAACAAAAGCACTAGACTCTGGCCCTATGGAATAAAATAATGTCTACAGCTACCTGTACCATCCTTAATAGGCCAAAAAAAAAAACCATTGCAGCCAACAGCCATAACACATTTTAATTCCTCCACCACATGTCTTTCATGTTTTACCTTAGGAAAGCAAGAGTATGAAGCTGCCTTGCAAAGTTCACCCGATTATCTAAAATCTGCAAAACAGCTAAAAAATCTCAGGAAGTAAAGCCTGGCCCCTTTAAACAATGTCTTCACTAGCTAGATACCAGGACATTTTCAGCATTCTGGGGCCCACAAAGCCTGACCCTGGCTCATTTTTATGTGACC
Organism: Tursiops truncatus; assembly: GCF_011762595.2. Classification (NCBI taxonomy): domain Eukaryota; kingdom Metazoa; phylum Chordata; class Mammalia; order Artiodactyla; family Delphinidae; genus Tursiops; species Tursiops truncatus. Next base: position 70,050,567 of record NC_047043.1, read on the forward strand.
CCAAAGTTTTCACATCATTAATAAAGAGAGAATCAAAACAAAGCCCACAGACATTAGGAGAGGGGAAAGGGTGCAGTCTGGCACTGCCATCGTACATACCCTCAAAATGAAAAGGGATAAAAATAAAATGCACGTAGCAGAGGTGGTGACCCCTATAACAACTGTGTTTCTCAAGACCTTTTTTTCTACTGGTAATAAACTGTTTTGCAGACCTCCCAATTGTGGCCACCATGATAGTTACAGCTTTGCAGGTTTATGTCTTTTTCTTGCAGTTAAGAGTGTTATCAATAAAAATTTCCAATGATGCCTTTCCTGGTTAAATAAAAACATTTTAAAATGTGAAGCCAGTGATGGGATTAGAATGGAAAACTACAAGTGACACCGGGATTTTGTTTTGTATATTTTTTCACCAACCCCCTTAATTTATTAATTTTAAAGACATTCCTTGCAAGTCTTAAGTGATACAATGCACCCTGATTTGGCACTGGGGTGTTTTGACAGTCTTAAAAGTTGGTTTGGGGGCTTCCCTGGTGGCGCCGTGGTTGAGAATCCACTTGCCAATGCAGGGGACACGGGTTCGAACCCTGGTCCGGGAGGATCCCACGTGCCGCAGAGCAACTAAGCCCGTGCGCTACAACTACTGAGCCTGTGCTCTAGAGCCCACAAGCCACAACTACTGAGCCTGTGTGCCACAACTACTGAAGCCCGTGCACCTAGAGCCCATGCTCCACAACAAGAGAAGCCACCACAGTGAGAAGCCCATGCACCATAATGAAGAGCAGCCCCCGCTCACAGCAACTAGAGAAAGCCCGCACGCAGGAACGAAAACCCAATGCAGCCAAAAATAAATTTTAAAAAAAAAAGGACACTTTAAATATTATCCTTTGAAGGCTGGAATAAAGTGATTAAAAAGGACTTTACTGCTTGCCAGTCAACCGAAGCAAGAGGTAAAAAGGAAAACTGAAATTATTGTTTTAAAGTAAAGGAAAACTCCTTGTAAATCCCACCTTATGTATTGTGGCAAATATTATTTCCAGTCATTTAAAAACCTCCTTTGCTCAACATGTGTGAGTTCAGAAGAAAGAGTAGTTCCTTAAGTATCTGAATAGTTTGCAAAGCCTTATGTGCATGCATCTAGTCCCGCAGTCCCTGGAGGTCACAAAGCGTTCCCGACTCCTTGTCAGGGTGACTTTTTATATCCAAGAATCCCGGCCTCACCATGAAGTGGGGTAGAGGGCCCATCTCAATGAGAAACAAACCAAGAAACAAGGAAGGACTCATAAAACTTGTTCTTTTTCTCCATGTGACAACAACATTTTCATCGTCAAAAGCTTGGATTTATGATTCATCTTGAAAACTGACAGCCCAACTTTGCTTTCTAGTTGTGTTATCACACTGAATCATCCATGACTCAGAGGAACAAAAAATGCTGCCACAGGCTCAGAAAACACCGCCTCCTCCACCAGTACCTTGCACAACCTCCCTGAAGAAGTGATCGCCATCATTTCTGTTAAAAATGCATTTAATTTTTACATTACAAATGTACAGCATGTGTATCATAGGCCATTTAAAGATCACCTGAGTCTAACATAAAAAGAAAACACAGTAAGATACTGCTGTCCATTCTTTTACTTTTTTTCTACAAAGGGTGCATGCATGTTTGAATATGTATATATATACATATCACAAACATCTTTAAAGAAATAAAAACTAAATATTATGCAATAAATTCTTCTTAATATACTAGAATTCTAGTCTTCATGAAAAATGGTACCCTCCCTAAAGTTTAGGTGACATCCTTCATTACTATGGCCACAGTGCCACTGTTATAGCCACAATGTTACTGTAAGAATTTACATCTCAGAGTTATTCATTCTTATCCCTCTTCATAGCCAGTAGAGGGTTGTACCTAGTAAGCATTCTTGAATCCCTAGTGAACCTCCCTGTTAAGAAAGAACTATAAAACCTGCCATAACCTTTGCCGTGAAGATTAAATGAGATAATGTGTGTCAGCTTCTTGACACAAAGAAAGCCCTCAGCCACTGGGACTCTTATGGAAAGTGCTAGATTTCTAGTTAAGAGTTTAGAACTTGAGAACCCAAGCCCTGTTACTCACTGTTCTGTGACCTTGAGCAAGATACACATCCACTCTGAACCTCTATTTCCTTGTCTTAAAAAAAAAACGGTCAACAATACCAAATTCACAAGTTGTAAGCAAAGTTTAAAATAATGTATTGCATAGAAAACACTTAGCCACACTTCCTGGAAATCAATATAGCTGCCATGTCTTGTGCTCAGTAGACATTTGGGCAATAAAATTAAATTAATAAGTCCAAAACCAACAGCTTCTGAGATTATGGGTCCCACCTTGTCCAGCACCTTGCACATCATAGATGCTCAATAAAATATTATCAAATGATACCTTGCTTGTTTAGACAAGTTGAGGGAAGGGTCTACCTAAAGTATAGCTGACTGAAGCATTTCTAACTAGATGCAGTAACTCCTGAAATAATCTGTAAGCCTATAAATACCATTCCCTTTCTCAAGGAAAGCCAGGTTGCTTGAATGTAGGCTCAAAAGAGGATCAGTTTTCTTTTTTCTTTTTTTTTTTTGAGGATCAATTTTAATCAAAACATAAAATCTTAACATTATCAGAGTAACCACCTTAGCAATATTAGCCTTAAATTATAAGAGGTATAAATAGACCTTTTTTTTTTAACATTAATTTATTTTCGGCTGTGTTGGGTCTTTGCTGCTGTGCGCAGGCTTTCTCTAGTTGTGGCGAGCGGGGGCTACTCTTCGTTGCGGTGCACGGGCTTCTCATTGTGGTGGCTTCTCTCGTTGCGGAGCACGGGCTCTAGGTGCATGGGCCTCAGTAGTTGTGGCACACAGGCTCAGTAGTTGTGGCTCATGGGCTCTAGAGCTCAGGCTCAGTAGTTGTGGCGCCCGGGCTTAGTTGCTCCACGGCATGTGGGATCTTCCCGGACCAGGGCTCAAAACCATGTCCCCTGCATTGGCAGGCAGATTCTTAACTATTGCACCACCAGGGAAGTCCCTAAATAGACGTTTCATACAGCTTGCATACTCTAGTCCTCAAAAGAGCTAAACATTTAGTTCTATCTTCTTTCTTTCCTTTACTTATCTGCCTTTAAACAACCCAAGAAAGATGAAGTCCAATTAAGACCTTGTGTGGAATTATTACTAACCAGTGATAAGGAACTCACTGAGTGTTTATGGTACTGTGATCAGTTCTCTATCATACATCCACATACCCAATATAATGTTGACTGGATGAAGGCAGGAACCATATCTGGCACATAGTAGTCATTTAAAAAATATATGTTGAATGAAAAATGCATGAAATCTATAGGGCAAGGATCTTTAATGTGAAACTCTTGGAAATGCTTCAGGGTGTCTGTAAACTACCTGAGAGTATATACGTTATTGCACATGAATATAAGTATGTATGTGCCAAGGTGAATTTTCTGGGAACTGAGCCAACAGATCACATGAGATTTTCTTATATTGATTACATTTAAAAAGCAAAACGAAAAATGTTCTGGACCCTTACTATGGAGCTGCCACTAACTTAACCTGCATGTGTTGCCTCTCGCCTTCATGAACACAAAACCCCTACATTCTTTAACTAACATGTTGTCAAGTGTTTTTTCTTACAAGTAGAATGTTTCCCTAACCTATTTGGAACAGAAATGATTATAAAAGCAGCATCATATACCACTGTCACATAACATATCTTCCAGAACACAAAAAAAGATGCAAAAGAGATGTCATGCCTGGCGGTTCAGAAATCACGCTGGGCTGGGGCAAAGTGTACTCGCAAGAAAACAGAAAGAAATCTTTTAAGTTGGAGCTAGAACAAAATAGATGGCACTTTCATAGTATCTTCATTTCTCTGCATCATTCTAGGGCATAAAAAAGTGACTCAGTTGAAATATAAAAGTCTGAGCTCAGTAAAAGCAGACACCAAAAATTCAAAGGAGACCCACAAAGGTAGACCCGTAAGAAGTGAGGTAGAGTATTCCCCAAACATTCTGATATACAATAGTAATAACAATCACAACAATGATAATAATGAACACAATTTATAGCTAAAACCCTTTAGTAGAATCAAAGCACATTTCATACAGATGCATCAGGCTGGTACAATGACTGCTGCTTTACAGATCAAGACATGGAGGTTCAGAAATATTAAGTCTTGTTCACGTCATAGTGATTAAACGGTGAGGCTAAGGCATGTCCACACATCTCCCACTTCTAAATGCTGTGTTTTTCATATCACATTTTACTTCAGATGATAAAATAATAGCTAGGCCTTTCTTCTTTCTGATTTCTGGATATGCTGGTAATTCATTGAAATCCATAAAAGTCAAGGTGCTGAAGTCTATTTATTATTATCTCTACTCACATGAAATTAATGTGTTGGTGGATAAGGGTAAATTGGTACGTGGGAAACATCAAGGGAAGTAGCAAAATAAGATACTTGGCCTTACGGTCCTTTGAAGCTATTTTAAAAAGTAAAATGTTATGTTAAGAGCTATGTGGTGTCTGTGTGTGTGTGCGTGTGTGTAATTATTATTCCATTGATTTATTGCACACATGTCAAAGAGCATCTGGGCATCTGTACAAGTTAAAGCAAACCTACCCAGGAGCCAAGCCACATAGCCACAAACCCAGACAACTTGCCTCCCCTCTCATCCCAGCCTTCAACCTACTACCTCCCAAACGCAAATTCTGTGGTGGCAAAAGCCTTCCTTGCAGAGACTAACCGTTGAGTCAGTGACATCTGTCACTTTTAACATATTCTAAAAGAGTTGCCAAAGATAGCTGATGGCACAGATTTTCCAGAGAAACCAGTAGGGCTCTTTCCATTCTAGAGAGAGTCCTCTTCTGTTTTAGCAAGAGCGTTCAGCAATGACTCAGGGGTCTAATTGGAAGGAGCTATCACATGAAACCTCTTCTAAGGATGAAAACAGTATCTTTCACATGAACGCAAATTCAGTTCTTTCATTGTAGGGTACGATGAAACATAACATATCTTACCTACTGAATACTCACCCACTAACCCACATTAGGTAGGGAGACTCTTATTTCCCTGTTTTTCCAAGAAGCAGGAAAATCACTTCAGTGTATTTTACCCTGCTGCCAAAAATCCCTTGCCTATGATCCAACAATTAGAGCTAATTTCAACTTAAATTGCTTCCTCTGTGAGATGGATATCATTAGATAACTCTCTTCACTTCCATTTACAAAGATTTTAAAAGAAGAAAAAAAAGGAAAAGAAAATTCCTTGGATATTTCCAGCTGATAAAATCATTAATCTCACAATCCCAACTTCAAAGCAGAAAAGCAGAGAATCATCTCACCTTCTCTGCACATGGAGAGTAATTTTTTCTACTTCAAAGTGCTGTCTCTTTATTGGGTCATTTTAATTATTGAACGTGGGATGGAAGCTATCCACATAATGTCACCTCTGTCCTTTTCATGAAATATGTATAGGTCTAATTTGGACTACATTAATTCGAGAGAGGTAAAAAACAGGGGAAAGAATAAGAAAAGGGAAAGAGGCCACAGAATACAACACTCATCAGTACAAGGGAGAGGTAGTACTTTTCCAAGCTGACTTTTCTCATTCTCTCCTTCTGAAGAGAAACTATCAAGAAGCCTGACTACCTGTTTGGGCGATACCTCAGCAGACTGCCTTGCTTCTCAAATTTCCTTCTACCCAATACACAGCAACACAATTACAGTAACTTTATTAGTAATGCTGGTATTATTGCCAACTTAAGACAGCTGTGAGTACAATCTGTTGCAGTGTGAATGACCACTTTGAAGAAAAACTTGGGCTCTAGAATGGAGGTCAGCAAATTTGGCCCTGTTCAGAGTAAGCCTGTTAGAGAAAGGACAAGCCAGGCATTCCAATTCCCACTCAAGCCTCTTCCCAGGAAATTACAATGCCATGGGTGGCAAACTTTTTCTGTAAAGGGCCAGAGAGTAAATAGTTTCAGCTTTTCAGCCTTACAGTCTCTGTTGCTACTAAATCCTGCTTTGGTAGCACAAAAGCAGCCAAAGACAACACATAGATGAAAGGGTGTAACCATCAAGTTAAATAAGTTTAACTTTAAAGTTAACTTATTTAACGTTAAATAAGTTTAACGTTAAATAAGTTTAAAGTTAAATAAGTTTAAATATTAAAATTTTAATAAAACTTTATTTACCAAAGCAGGCAGAGGGCAGGATTTGTCCCAACAAGCCATAGCTTTCCACCCGTATTCTAGACAAGTCCAACATGGTAGAAATGGTCTATAGTTGTGCTGTCCCATACACTAGTCTCTAGCCACATGTGACTACTAAATACATGAAATGTGGCTAGTGTGGCTAAGAAGCTCCATTTTAAATTTAACCGAATTTTAATTAATCTAAATTTGAATAGCCACATGTGCCTAGTGGCGACAGTATTAGCACAGTTCTAGATACTATTCACTGCTGCCTCCTCAAAGGAAATACAAGCCAACCTCCAATTTATGGCATAGTTTGCAGTTATGTCTTAAAAAATAAAATATCCATGCTTCTACATTCACAATGGAACTATACACAACTGAAACTGATATTTCTTAAATGTAAAATATCTACATCATTGAAGCCAAAATGACAGTTTTGATTCAAAGCAATCAATTAACTGCCTATTGGCCAATCAAGTGCATAGACCTATCAGGTCCATGCCAAGACCTATCCAACCTGGAACTTGTTTCCTTTCTCCTCTGGACATTGTCCTGCACCTTGACGGAGGGCACAGACCTACTAACTGGCAATGGCCCCATTAACTCCTACAGAAAATCCAAACCTACCCACAGACCCAAAAATGTATACATGCAAAGACATGGCTCCAAGAACACAAGAGAGAACATGCAACTCAATGAGACTGCCTTCTCCTAAAGTAATCCACGTAACACACTGCCTCAGCACAAAAATCAGGGAGATTCCCTGCATTCTTTGCTATTGGCCCCATTTAATAATTTATTTTCTGGCAACTGTTTCATTTACATAATAACTAGCTTGTGTTTTGCATTTCTTAGCAATGAGATATAATCCAATGAGAAGCAAGAAAATAGGATAGCAACATGTATTTGCGTTTTTTTTCTTAGTATGAATAAGAAATAACAAACCACATTTCATTTAAGAAACTAACACAATATCAGTTTTCTTCAATGGGTAAAAGAACCTTGAAAATTGAGGATACTGCTTAGGATGTGAGAAACCCAAGGGTGCCAGGAGGGGGACCTACACAGATACACAGTAAAGTAAGGTAGATGACACCCTGACACTTTTATGATTTTTGATAAAATGAAACCGTTTCAGATCCAATCATTTATCTATGGTTCCCAACTGCGAAAAAACTCTGAAAAATGAAAAAAAAAAATCCAAGTGTGAAGCAAACTCCTTTGGTGGCACAACCTAACACGAACCAACAGAAGGCTCCTTATATAGTCTTTATTTACTCTACTGTAGTGTAAGAAAATTTTTTTCTGCAGAAATATCCATGTTTGCTTATGCGATGTTGCTGCAACCCCATTGGGAGTGTTATACAATCTATGATACTTGCAATGGATCTGACCTTTCCCAAATCCCCAATATATCTGATATCCAAGATGTATCTGGCCCCAAGGATTTGGATAAGGGATCTTGAAAAGAAAGCTGTTCAGATAGGATATTTTCTATCAACTCAATGTCTGCTGCCCGGAGTCCTGAAACAGCGCCTTACCTCGGTCTGAAGGATGGCAGCCCTCTGTTCTTTGGCAGTAAGCGACTCTTTAAGCACTTCAATGTGTTGCTTGCAATCTGAATTCTGATTGCTAAGAGTTTCAAGCTTTGTTTGTAAGGCAAGAAGTTCTGACTCCTTCTTTGAAAGCTCCTGCTTCAGCTGATCAATCTGTGAAAAATGAAATTACAAAAAATTAGAGCCGCAGCTCCTACTCTTTACATTTGAGTACTACTGAATTCTCTTAATTTCCAAGAACCAGTGATCATTCATCCAACAAGGCAGACCATGAGTTTGCTTAAAAATATGGCTTGAGAGTCACTCAGTCTTAGGGGTCTGGGGAGGCTCTTTAAAGGTGACTCAGAGTAGAAAATAGGAAAGGTAAGGTCAGCAGCCTGCCTTCTACCTTCCACACCACTGAGAACCAAGCTTTACAGTGGAATGAAGGCTTCCTGGCCAAACCTACAACTCACCCAAGAAACCACAAAGTCTACTGACCATGGTCCTCAGAAGTGTCAACAGGGAGCTGACAAAGGTAATTACCCAAGACAGAACCTGGACCTTCTCTGCTACTCCACAATGGAAAGGATCATTCAAGGGCATCATCTGACAGAAAAGAATCCTCACCCCAAAAAAAGTAAGCATTGAGGGGTTTTTTTTCTTACATTAAACACTAAAAAGACACAAACATAAAATACATATAACATAGAAAAATAATACAAGGAACATCCATCATTCAATTCACCAAAAGGATCATTAGAATTACCCATATCCCAACCCATTTCTATCTCCTTCTCTCCCACTTTGGAAATAGCTACCACCCTAAATTTTGTGTTTGTCCTTTTCTTGCTTGTCTTTCAGGCTCACCATATATTTATTACATCTGCAAATAATACACTATTTAGTTTTACATGGTTTTTAACTTTATTTGCACTGTGTATTTTTTTTTAGCACTTTGCTTTTTTCTACTCAACCTTACGTCCTGGAGATTATATCAAGTTATTGTATGTGTGATTTGTTCATTTTCAATGAAGTACAGTATTCCATTGTAAGACTTCATTAAAATTTGTCTATTCTGCTGTTGATATACATTTGGGTTTGCTTCCAGGGCTTTCTGCTATTACAAAAAGTGCTATTCTAAACATTCTTATACATATCATCTGGTACACATAGTAAAAATAACCTAGGAGTTAAATTGCTGGACCACATAGTACGCACATCTTCAACTTCACCAGATAACACCAAAGTGTTTTCTAAAGCAGTTATACTAATTTTCATGGTCACAAGCAGTGTGTAAATGTATCAATCACTCCATGCCTTTGACAATATCATATGTCACTGGCCTTTCACATTTTTGCCAGTCTCGTAGGAGTTGTGGTCGATGATCTCCAAAAATGAATGCCACCAATTTCCTCCTACTTGTACACACATGCCGCTCCTCACAACTAGAGGAGGAGTCTATTCACCACCCTCTTGAACGCTGGGCTGGACTGTGACTTGCTTCAACCAGCTAAATGCAGCATGTATCATATGCCTGTTCTAGCCCTAGCCTGTAGGAGGACTGGCAACTTCAGCTTCCTCCCACTGGAAGCCAACCACCAAGACAGAAGTCCAACCAACCTGCGACCACCAGGCTGTGAGGAAGCCCATACCAGCCCATGGTCAAGCCATTCAGAAAGACAGAGAGGCCTGGTGGAAATTGTGGCTCCTCTGTCTTGTTCTTGGTCTTAAAGGGAAGAATTTCAATGTTTCATCATTAAGTTCGATGTTTGCTTTAGCTTTTTATAGGTACTCTTAAGTTTTAGAAAGTTCCCTTTTATTACAACTTTGCCAAGAGTTGTTTTTTTTAATCATTAAGGAATGTTTAATATTATCAAACATTTTTTCTGCATCTCATGATTTATCACATTTTTCACCTTTAATATGTTATAATTATATTAATGGATTTTAAAAATATTACTCTCCCTTTGCATTACTAGGAATAATTTCACTTCATCATGATGCAGTATATTTTTTATATGTTACTAGATTCACCTTGCTAATATTTTATCAGAATCTTTTCTATGTTTATGGGTAAGATTGATTTGTAATTTTCCTACCTTGTAGCTTTCCTTGTCAGGTTTTAGTATCAATTTAGCCTTCCAAATAAAGTAGGGAGTGTTCCTTCTTTTAATGTGTTCTGAAATGGTTTATGTAAAATTGCTAATTTTTTCCCATTAATGTTCACTAGAAATCACCAGAAAAACTATCCAGAGCTGGTGTTTTCTTTCTCCAAAGACCATTACTTACTTCAACCATCTTTAATGATTATAGGAATATTCATATTTCTAATTATAAGAATCAATTTTGAGAAACTGTTTTTCATTTAAAATTTTTTCATTTCAGCTAAATTTTCACCTTTATTGGCAGGAAGTTTTCATAAAACCCATTTATCTTTTGATATCTATGGCACTATGGAGAACAGTATAGAGGTTCCTTAAAAAACTACAAATAGAACTACCATATGGCATCTATGATTATCTTTTTTTTCGTTCCTAACAGTCTTCATTTTTACTTTTTCTTGATGAATCTCAGCAGAAGCATGTCCCATTAAATAATCTCTTCAAAGAGCCAATTTTGGTTCTGTTGATCATCCAACATTTTTATCTTCTATCTCATTAATTGTTGCTCTCCTTTTTAAATTATTTTCTTCTTACTACTTTCCTTGGATTTATTCTATTTTCTCTTCCTAACTTTAAGTTGGAATCTAATCTCACTAATTTTCATACTTTTTTCTTTCCATGTATAAGCCTTCAGACCATAAATTTTCCTGTATCATTTTAGCTCACTCTCCCTAGTTTGATATGTAGTATTGACATTATTGTTCAGTCTTAAATATTTTCCAATCTCCATTATGATTTATTTCTTGACCCATGAATAATTTAGATGTTTCTTAATCTCCAAATATATAGATGGTTCCTAGTTATCTCTGTGGTTTTTATTTCTTACTTGCTCTGTGAACAGAGAACATGGCCTGTTCTATACTAATCATTTGAAATTTGGTGTATCTTGCTTAATGCACAGTATGTGGTCAGTTATCATAAATGTACTCTGTTTACTATATGCTTGAAAAGAATATGGATCCAACAATTGTTGGGTGCAATATTCTACATTATGTGCATGACATTTGATAACACTTTTAATTGGGTAGTTTAAGTCTTCTGCATTTTGATCTTCTAATGTGATTCATCTGTTGATTACTTGAGAGTGGGTTAAAACCACCCACTATAATGGTGAAATAATCAATTCCTCCTTGTAGCTCTGCCAATTTTTCAGCTCTCAAATGGTTTCTTTGCCTCAAAGTCTACAACGGCTTTCTTACGATTGGTATTTGGTCAGTGTGTTTTTTTCATTTTCGGTGTATCTTTAACCTTATATTGGAGAAGTTTCTTGTAAATAGCATATACCCAGATTCTTCTATCCTATCTTATAAAATAAGTGGGGCATTCATTATCATTGTGGATACATGTGAATTTATTTCAACCCTCTTTGTGCTTTCTATATATGCTACCATTTCTATTTCTTCTCTTTTCTTTCTTGCCTTGTTTTGAATGACTTTTTTTCTCATTCTATTTTTTTGCCTCTACTCTTTTAAAAGTTATACTTTTATACTTACTTAATGTGTTTGTTTTATTTATTTCTAACTGTTAGGGTATTACCCTAGAAATCACAGCAGGCTTACATTTATCTAAGTCTAAAGTCAATCTATGCTTATCTTCTTTCTGAATAATATAAGGACCTTGAGACACTTTAAGTCCAGTCACCATCGTCTTGACATTCACATTGTCATCATATATTTTAGCTTTTGTATTTCACTCATCATTTTTTTTTTTACAGTCCATGTTTGTTTAGATTTACCCCCACATTTGTCACTACCTTTGTTCGTTATTCATTCTTTCACCTCAGATATTCCTTTAGGAATCTCCTTGTGCCTGAAATGCATCATTTAAAATTTCCTTTGGTGGCAAACTCAATTTTGGTCTAAAAATATCTCAACTTTATTCTTTTTTTTATGAATATTGTTGCTGACTATTAAAAGTAATTTTCTAGGTTAAGAGATATGTTCTCTCAGCACATTGAGCATATTATTCCACCTTCTGCCTAATAGAAGCTATTAAGAAGTCAAGCTCTCACTCCAAATTCATTCCTTTAAAGGTAATGGGGATTTTTTTTTTTTTTTTTTTTTTTTTTTTTGCGGTACGCGGGCCTCTCACTGTTGTGGCCTCTCCCGTTGCGGAGCACAGGCTCTGGACACATAGGCTCAACGGCCATGGCTCACGGGCCCAGCTGCTCCACGGCATGTGGGATCTTCCCGGACCAGGGCATGAACCCGTGTCCCCTGCATCGGCAGGTGGACTCTCAACCACTGTGCCACCAGGGAAGCCCTAGTTGCCTTTTTTAACAGCTTTATTGAAATATAATTTATATGCCATACAATTCACCTGCTTAAAGCATACAGGTGATTGTTTTTAGTATATTTACAAAATTGTGCAGCCATCATCATAAGCAAATTTTAGAACCTTTTCATCATCTCAATATGAAACTTTGTAACTATTAGAAGTCACTCTCCTTTCCTCACCCCCTACGCCCAAGTCCCAGGCAACCAATAATCTACTTTGTCTCTATGGATTGGCTCTTTCTGGGAATTTCATATAAATGGACTCTCACAATATATGTACTTTGTGACTGGCTTTTTTCACATAGCACGTTTTAAGATTCATCCATGTTGGGCTTCCCTGGTGGCGCAGTGGTTGACAGTCCGCCTGCCAATGCAGGGGACGCGGGTTCGTGCCCCGGTCCAGGAAGATCCTGCATGCCGCGGAGCGGCTGGGCCCGTGAGCCATGGCTGCTGGGCCTGCGTGTCCGGAGCCTGTGCTCCGCAACAGGAGAGGCCACAGCAGTGAGAGGCCCACGTACCGCCAAATAAATAAATAAATAAAAATGAAGACTCTAAAAATGGTCCAAATCAAAAAAAAAATTAAAAAAAAAAAAAGATTCATCCATGTTGTACCAAGTATCAGTACTTCATTGTTTTTTATGGCTGAATATATTTCACTGTATGAAGATGTCATATTGTTTCTAACCATTCATGTCATGGTGGACACTTAGGTTGTTTCCACGTTTTGGCTATTATGAATAATGCTGGTAAGAACATTCATGTGCAAGTCTGTGGAGACATATGTTTTTATTTCTCTTGGGTATAAACATAGGTGTGGAATTGCTAGGCCACATGTTAACTATATGTTTAGCTTTTTGAAGAATTTCTAAACTGATTTGCAAAGTGACTATACCATTTTGTATCCCCACTAGCAACCCCAGGGTTCTAATTTCTTCATACTCTCACCAACACTTGTTATTATCTGTCTTTTTACTTATTACCATTCCAGTGAGTATGAAGTGGTATCTCATTATGGTTTTGATTTCTCTAATGATTAAGATGCTATCAAACATCTTTTCATACACTTATTAGCCATTCATATACCTCCTTTGGACAAATGTTTTGCTTTTTAAGACTTTTTCTTTGCCTCTAAGATTTTATGGCTTTATTTTTATGCAAATAGATTTCATTTTATTTATATCCTATTTGGGGTATTTTGAGATTCCTGAATTTGTGGACTGATACTTGTCATCAGTTTTGGAAAATTCTCAGCTTTCACCTCTTCAAATATGGCTTCTGAATAGTGACTGTCCCTACACTCCATCTCTCTTTCTCTGGAGAATTCAGATTAGACTTGCGCTACAGCTTCTTATTCTATCTTCTATGTATCTTATCTTTCATGTATTCCATCTTTTCATCTTTAATTTCTTCTGCCCTGTTTTCTAGGTTATTAAATTTCTCTTCTGCTATGACCACTCTGCAGGTAAACCTATTTATCAAACTTTTAAATTTCCATTTTTATATTTTCCCATTTCTAGACATTTTATTTGGTTCTTTTTAAATTTGCTTGGTCTTGCCCTTTATTCATATTTTCAACTCCTTTTATATTTTAAACATATTAAACATATTTATTTCATAGCGTTTGCCTTAAAATTTCAATTTCTGAAGTCCTTGCTTTCTGGTTCTGCTGTTTATTCTTTCTACTGGCTTTCACTTATGGTGCCTTGCTTTCTTGCAGGTTTTGTAATTTTTAAATATTTTTTACTCATATGTTTTGGAACTTTATCTGGAGGAAACCACTGAGGTCTAAGGTGAACATGTGGTCCTTGAGAGCATTTGTCTCTGCCAATACCTGCACAACCAAGCAAAGGCCCCTTTAAACTAAATTCGATACTTAAAGTTTTTGGATCACCTCACACTGCACATCTGCGTAAGAGCCAGCTGTGGTTATGGATTCTCAAAGCTAGTTTTTTCACCTTTCTCTTGGCTCAAAGTTTTAAAATAGATAAATAAGTGATTTTCCCTGGAACTCCTTAGTCTAGGGGGGAGGAGAATAGAGTGGGGAGTTTATTTTTACTTCATCCCTGCACTAAGAGTGTAGGTATCTGGGATCCCAGCTTTATGTGGTAGTGGGATTCCTATTTGACTCCTCATCTTGAGCAGACTCAGGCTTCTGTCACTTTCCTGTAGTGTCCCTGTGACTGTGAAAACTAAAGTTCAAGTTCACCTGTCTAGCAAATGCCCACAAGAAGACAGAATCAGTGCTCTGCTTATCACTCCAGCCTCCTGCCTTGGCTTAATTTTGGCCCTTCAGATTCCTTCTAAGTTGAAAGTTCATAAGTACATTTTAAATTGTATGTTTTTAAACTCTGCTTGATCCAGCATTTTTGTTTTCAACAACTAAAACTAGCTAAATAAGAAGCAAGCTACTGACGATAACTACTGAGCATGAACAGAGTGGCATGCTTAAAAAGAACTGAGACCCCCCCATCTTCAGAAGTTTTCAGGGTGCAGCATTTACTAGAAAGGTCGATATGGAATCCCATATGCAGGGAGACATCAGACTAGATCGGGGGACAAATAGGTTTCATGTTGCTTGCCAAATCTGAAGGTTTGGTAGTGGCTGGCCAGAAGTCATTCTTGAGAAGGATTCTGAGTATGCTAAAAAGCTCACTGCAAAAGAACTGTGATAGATTTATCAACATGCTTTGGGTATGTGGGACCAGGTAGTGGCACTGCTCAGGTCTGTGCAATCCATGAAATACATTATTTCTTTATAATTTAACAAATGATGGATCTATGATTTTTAGCTAGAACAAAGTAAGTCCTCTCCCCACCCCTCTCAGATTTTATCTCTCTCACACAAGAACAGAATATAAATAAAATGAGGGAAAACCAGGATTAGGATTACACAAAATTATAAAGTTAAATCTGTTGGATCAGCATGATCGACACTCTTCTCAGGGGGTACAGCCCCAGATCACATGCACTTGTAGGTGACAGCACAGTATAGAGTTGATTCCACATATGAAACTGATTTATCTGAAAATAAAGCTAAAAAAACTTTCAACTCTACATGCCTTAACAAAGATGATGTTTATAGTAAAAACAAACAAACAAACAAACCTATTTTGTGCTAACTTCTAAAAATTATCAGAGTAGAAACTTCATGTGGGAGTAGGGTACTGAGAGAGGAATTTGAATGAAATTAACATCAATGGAACGGTATTTAATAGGAAGGAAGACATGGCAGGGTCTATATACACCTACTTTATTCAATAAAAATAGATTGATGATAAAATTATCTCAGTCTATAAATATTGAATAGGCAGCTGCTTTAAATAGCTTTCAGACTATCACTGCCATGAGGTAAATTTTAAATACATATTTTATGCAGACAATAACAGAAAAAGGCTTTTCTAAGGGGAACATAGTTACAGGGTAAAAAATCATATTCTTCCATAAAAATATGCCTTTGGCTTCTTTTATAACCATAAACTCAATAAAAATGGAAAGTGACGCAATCTAACACACATGAGAACTGAGGCTGGGGAAGGTCTGTCTCCGTGATGGCAAGAAGAAAAGCCTATCGGAATTACATCACATGGTTTATATGAAGTCCATGTGGACATCAGGCACACTTCATCCCGTCTGAAAATTCCTCCACCACTTATGCCTGTGACACAACTAACACCCTGAAAAAACTACTTTGCCAAAGAAGACAGCTTCTTTTTCACTGCAGATATGGCCCTCAAGTCTAGAAAGTGATATGCTTATTATCATGCAGTTTGGGTTGTTAGGTTTGTAATCCATCAGAGGTTAATAAGAAAATGTGTTACAAATTCAGAATAAAGGGGGAGATCTAAGACATCAGAGTGGCATCTTTGGCAAACTCTGAAAACAGAGGGAGTGGCAAATGTAGAAGTACTGGGATCAGTAGATGAAAAATGTGTGAAACTAGGAACAAAGCCTTGTATAGAACAGGGGATGCCATCACTCTTTCCCTACTAGAAAAACAATTATTTATATCATACATTCCATTCTTAAAGGCTTAACAGTGCTCCTGAAGGTAACTCATGCTTTCCACTACCTCTTAGATTTTGCCCTCACAGTCTGATTCCTATACGCCTTGGGAGTAGGGGGTAGAAACTGGAGTTTCGAACAGGGGAGAGTTGCACAGCTAGGAAGGTCTCCCAGCACCTCAGTTCTCAGGGACAACGGGCATGTGCCAAAGGGCTTGCAAGACGCATGGATTTCAATCCTGGCTGACTATGTCTGGTATCCCTGCCTTTGCACAAGCTGAGATTCCGAACTCTGCTTTTACATTTTTTGCAATTCACCTTCCACTTTTCCAAAAATGTTATGTCATGTTTATTCTATGATGTCATATTTATAAAAGCAATTTAGGTCTTCACCGCTACTTAATTTAATCACAAAGCTTTCAAGAGGACCTACCAGTCCCAGCCATCTGCTCAACATCAAACTGGATGTGCATGCCATTTCACATGGCTACTTAAAATACTTTCTTTCCCTCCAGCTACATTCTTCATTCATTTTAATAATTAATGCAAGCAGCACTCCCTTTTCATACAACATTGTTTCCATGTCAAATTTTCATTGAAACATTTAAAATTATCTATTTCAACTTATTCTGTTTCTGAAAATGAGTCTGTACATAAGAATTACTATTAGCTGCCTTTATTATCTATTTGGAGCAAATAGTTGCCTATTGAGATTGAGATTGATTGAGATCATGCCCTGTTAATGAAGAGGAGTCAAATGCTGAGTCAATTTTATTACCAATGGGTCATAAAAATAATTTTCAGCTAAAACCTCAAAAATATAAGCCAACGGGCTTCCCTGGTGGCGCAGTGGTTGAGAGTCCGCCTGCCAATGCAGGAGACACGGGTTCGTGCCCCGGTCCGGGAAGATCCCACATGCTGCGGAGTGGCTGGGCCCGTGAGCCATGGCCGCTGAGCCTGCGTGTCCGGAGCCTGTGCTCCGCGGCAGGAGAGGCCACAACAGTGAGAGGTCCGCGTACCGCAAAAAAAAAAAAAAAAAAAAAAAAAAAACCAAGAACATAGATATTATAGGAGCTGTTTTTTATGATTAGGCTGAATTTTTAAATATTTTTTCAATTTAAAAAAATAATAAGCTTCCAAGTAATCATGATAGAAAACATTTAGACCTCTATTAAAGAAATGCTCAGATTAAAGAGCACCTCTAAGCCTGGCACCTTTATAAACAGTGATCAGCCTGAAGGTGCCTCTCCAAAGGACCTGGTGAAAGAAAAGTTCTCTGGGGCACTCAAAAGCTTTCTACGTATTCACTACAAGCAGCAAGAAGAAGTAACAATATTTAGCTGCAAATTCAGGTTTGGTTTCCAAAGAGTTCCACTGCCCCTCTTGTGCAGCATTTCATAAGAATTTCTGAAATGTTCCTCTACCATGACCCTTCGAGTCTTTATGAACTATTAAAACAAGTTTCTAAAGTCAACTGTCCCTGCCTCAAACCTAGCATTTCCTAGCCAGACAGGATCCAAAGTCACCTTATGATTTCCATTTCTATCACTGCTTCTATCACAGTAAACCCAATAAGTTTAACAACTACATTTCCATTTCCCATGTATGTTTCAGAGCCTCTAGATTTTTGCAATTTAAATCTAGTATTTCTTTACTCTTTTGGAAAAGCCTATCATTTCACATAGACTTGAGTTCTTCCTACTTCCTTATCTGTGTGGAGTTGGGGGTGGAATTGTATTTTCACTTATCCTTCTAGGTTTGCTCATTGATTTGAGTTTGCATTCTTCACCAGACCTGTCAATGTAGTCTTACCAATCTGATTATTTAGACAAAAAAAAACCGCTAACACTAAACTTACACAACTTGCATTACTCCAGCCAGAAATGGACTCTCCTCCCGTCAAATCTTCAGGGTAGTATTTTGAGTACATTTCTTACCTTCCCAACTAAGTGGTCAGTATTGGGAAATGGGAAATACTTCAAACGTGCACCACTTTTAGTGCCCCTTTGGGGACCACAGAGCTCAAAATCCAATATTGAAAGCTTTATCCATATAACTCTGAACAAACAAAAGAATTCAAGAGACTCCACTGGTGACACTAAACAGTTTTCTTGTCAATGTGTGTAACCAACTATTGTAAAAATTAACTCCTCGGCCAGAAACTATCAAACTCTTAGAGGAAAACATAGGCAGAACACTCTATGACATAAATCACAGCAAGATTCTTTCTGACCCACCTCCTAGAGTAATGGAAATAAAAACAAGAGTAAACAAATGGGACCTAATGAAACTTAAAAGCTTTTGCGCAGCAAAGGAAACCATAAAGAAGACCAAAAGACAACCCTCAGAATGGGAGAAAATATTTGCAAATGAAGCAACTGACAAAGGATTGATCTCCAAAATTTATAAGCAGCTCATGCAGCTTAATAACAAAAAAACAAACAACCCAATCCAAAAATGGGCAGAAGACCTAAATAGACATTTCTCCAAAGAAGATATACAGACTGCCAACAAACACATGAAAGAATGCTCAACATCACTAATCATGAGAGAAATGCAAATCAAAACTACAATGAGATATCATCTCACACCAGTCAGAATGGCTATCATCAAAAAATCTAGAAACAATAAATGCTGGAGAGGGTGTGGAGAAAAGGGAATCCTCTTACACTGTTGGTGGGAATGTAAATTGATACAGCCACTGTGGAGAACAGTATGGAGGTTCCTTAAAAAGCTACAAATAGAACTACCATATGACCCAGCAATCCCACTACTGGGCATATACCCTGAGAAAACCATAATTCAAAAAGAGTCATGTACCAAAATGTTCATTGCAGCTCTATTTACAATAGCCCAGAGATGGAAACAACCTAAGTGTCCATCATCGGATGAATGGATAAAGAAGATGTGGCACATATATACAATGGAATATTACTCAGCCATAAAAAGAGACGAAATTGAGCTATTTGTAATGAGGTGGATAGACCTAGAGTCTGTCATACAGAGTGAAGTAAGTCAGAAAGAGAGAGACAAATACCGTATGCTAACACATATATATGGAATTTAAAAAAAAAAAAATGTCATGAAAAACCTAGGGGTGAAACAGGAATAAAGACACAGACTTACTAGAGAATGGACTTGAGGCTATGGGGAGGGGGAAGTGTAAACGGTGACAAAGCGATAAAGAGGCATGGACATATATACACTACCAAACGTAAGGTAGATAGGTAGTGGGAAGCAGCCGCATAGCACAGGGAGATCAGCTCGGTGCTTTGTGACCGCCTGGAGGGGTGGGATAGGGAGGGTGGGAGGGAGGGAGACGCAAGCGGGAAGAGATATGGGAATATATGTATATATATAACTGATTCATTTTGTTGTGAAGCTGAAACTAACATACCATTGTAAAGCAATTATACTCCAATAAAGATGTTAAAAGAAAAAAAAAAAAAAAAATTAACTCCTCGGATATGTGTGATGATGTTGATAAGCAACATATTCATATAAGCTTTGTAGAAAAGTTATCCAAATAGGGTACAATGGACCATGAACTATGAGAGCAATCCCATTTTAGAGGATATCAGTCTATGCCTCTAAAATTTAACAAGTTCCATGATAAATTATTCACCCAACTAGAATCAGTTCACACAGCCTAAGGGATCTCACAAAGCACAAAACACAAGCACTCAGGACTAAATGCTTAGCAATAACTATGTCTTAATAGACCTGTTCAACCACACCCAGGCTTAAATAAGGAATCACACTACCCTCTCAAAAGTAGGAAAGGTAAGAAAAAAAAGCAACTGAAGTAATGATACGAGGTATAAGCAATAAATGTTACAGTTCAATCCAATAAAAATATTCTTTCAATGGAGAAAATATTAAAAACTAACTCTTACTAGTACTTTTTAGGTAATGTTCTTATCAGTCTATAAGAGATATCTGCATGATATTATAAGAAATCATTTTTATTTATATTTCTTAGAAATCCATTTTTTCCCTGTTACTCAAGTTAAATATAACATTTATATTACTATTATTATTATAATTATTATTATATTTGGTTATATGTCTTCAATAATAATGGATATTGGTATTAGCTACTTTTTTGAACCAGGTGCTTTAACTACATTATTTCATTTAACACTTTGAGTCACCCTCTAAGATTTACATTGTTGTCCCCACTTTACAGAAGAGGAAAATGTGGCTGAGTGACTTAAGTCACTCCTCAAGGCCATGGAGCTAAAGGGCAGGCTAGAGATTTGCCAGAGTCTGCTTCAGTCCTCAGCCTGCACTCTTTTCACCTAACTCCATTTCTCTCCTCAAACATCCTTCTGACCTAACCACTTTGGGAACCCTTGAAAGTAACTAACCATTAAACATTAAAACTAGCTCAAGGATTGATGATGTCTCAGAAGACTATGGGTTAATAAAGGTCATGACTTGCTTGCTGAAGACCATATATATGTTTTATTCACCTGGACACAATCTATGGTGAGGGGCAGAGTTAACAAATTTCATTGCCTTTTCAGTTGTAGAAGTGGCTTGAACTATCTCCCACTGCTGAATAACAGGACAGGATGGGGAGGAAAAGTTGCAGCCAAAACAATAATTTCCCCCAAACTCCATGAGTTCACTCATATCTGTGCATCTGGTCTTCATTCCTAGAGTGATCTGGTCATTGTCTGCAGGCCACCCTACTACTGTGCTTGCTGCACATCAGCTCAACTCTCTGTGAGGAAGGACTGCAATAAAGAAACCAGAAGGGAGGACTGAGCAGGGAAACCCGTTCTGCATTTTGTGGCCATCCCTGAAAGGAAGGGGTTATATTCAACTACACTGGACATTCTTCTTATCTCTGCTCCTTGATACAAATTTTTAGTCACAATCTCAACTTCAACTAACAGATGGAAGCTGGCAGAAGTAAGCATAGTTTTTGTTTATTTCCTAGAGAAACACACACACACACACACACACACACACACACACACAAACACACACAGTGAAGCAGATGCTAGATATTATTTCCTCTCTCTAATTTTGAAAATTCTCTGCAATGACTATGCATGTATTTCACAACTGATAAAAATCATAACCATCATCTAAGCATTTTTCCTCTCAACTCCCACTGCTTTCTCACAGAAGTCTGCATCACTCTTAACTCTGTAGTGTTTTATAAAGCAACAAACAGTAGTAAAACCTACAATAAGAACAGGGGTATTTAAGAGCAAGTGGTAGGAAAAAAAAAAATTTTTAACTGGTGTGATTATTATCTTCACAAAGAAAATAGCTTAAATAGAGGAATAAATAAAAGCATTTCAAAGTCTCAAAAGACCTATTAGGCTGTTCATAAATTTAATAATTATGCATATATAAAAATAATAGATTTTCAGATGATTGGTCCATTTGCAACCCAAGGTTTCATTTTGAAAAATACAAACCAAATTCTTTAAAACTGGCAATACTGATATAAAATAATGGAACATACTACTCTAACAATATTTCATAAATATTCCACACCAACAGATAACAGTAATAACAACACTCTCAACAACAATGGCTGACGTTTATTGAATGCGTTTTAGATATCACTCAAGGGACTAAGTGCTTTAAATGCATGATCTCCTGGAATTGTCAAAGCAACCCAACGATGAAGGTATTTTCTTTTTCTTATCCATATTTCATGGATGAAGAAACTGAGGATTACAGACATTGAATAATTTCAGCATTGGGACTCAAAATCAGTTCTCTCTTAAATACTACATTAAAACCTTCATACCTTTGAAATCAGTTAAATTGGCTTCCAAGATCAACACCTTTTAAGCCAAGACCAACACCTTTTAAGACAATCACCTTCCAGGGATGGGCCAAAAATTGGGCAATGATTGAAATTTTTAAAAATAGCAAACTTATGAAAACTCAAAAAATTTGGAAGAGACAGGACTATTAAAAATAAATGTTAATTTCCATGAAAGAGGGACACCAAAGAACTCATTAGGAAATCCTGAACCACTCAGTAAGTAGAAATTCTACCAAAAGCTTTCCCTGGTTTCTTTCTGGAATCTATTCTTCTGAACTAAAAATCTTCTTCATTCTTCTTTATTGTCTATATATTTCATACATCATATAAAGCAGATTATGTGGGTATCTGGGGAAAGCATGTATTTAAACCATAACTTTCCAGTCACACTAAGAATATAAAAGTTTATAATTGTGGACCATACCTTGGTTTTCATGAACTTGGAGTGACTTTTGTAAACCTCTATTTGTTTTATCTCTTCTTCGCGGTCCTCAGTGTTCAGCACACCATTGGCTTTTAACATCTGGATCTCATCCTCAAGATCCCTTATGTTTCGCTCCAATGAAGCGATTTTTGTGTCCTGTTGGTAAAAAAAAAAAAAAAAAAAAAGAAAAAAAAGAAAGAAAATTGTTTTTTTAATATTATCAAAACAGTTTCAGAAAGCAGTTTCAGTAGTAAAACATTAATCAGGGTGTAGACATAGCCTTGAATTCAGAATAATTTCTTTTTTTCACTTCTGAAGATCACTTGTGAGATTTTTTAAGCTCCCAGTAAACAGCATATGTCAATACAATACAGAGAGTTACCTAGATATGTTTGTCTCATATCTGGGAATCAAATTACCAAAGCAATAGTGATAAAAGTGATCTAAAGTATTAGAAAACAAAAACGTCATTTAAATAGACGAATTTGTAATTTCAGATATAGTTTACCAGTGTATATTTTTGAGTCTACTTGCAAATACAAAAACGGTTTGTTCATGTGTGTATTCTGTGGCTGGTTTTATAAGGCATGCTTGGAATTTGACTGTGAAAGAGAAGGAAATTAAAATCTACTAATGGGGAAAAGGATTCTCATCTAAAATACAGACATAAGTGAAATTAAATAACTGAATCACGACTTAGTATGACTGATACACTAAATATTGAAAATTTATAGCAACTGGAAATAATATATCACACCATGATTTATTTGGCAAGCAGTCAGCTGACTGCGTGACAAAAAGCATTACTACCTTGAAGGGCATTTCTAACCCATTGATTTACAGAGTTAAAAAACTAGAAATATTGCACTGAAATGTGGGATTAATTGAGGAAAAACCATAGAGAATTTTTTTTTAAAAGGAAATGACAGACTCCACACACAAGATAGAGCATAATAAGAAATGATGCATTAGAAAGTAGAGAAGAGAGAACTCTTATAGAGGAAAAAAACATTTCCTCAAACCTCAGGTATGAGACTCTTATCCGTCCTTGGAATGAAACACACTGAAAGTCTGACTTCAAGTTTTCTGACTGTCACCATCTACCTGACATTTTATTGTGCAGATTCAAGGAGCTTATATTATATTTGTAATTGAAATTTAATAAAAAATGAGCCACCAATGCATTTTTTTTTTTTTTTTACCATTTTTTAGAATCTAAAAGACTAAGGAGTTCCAGAAGTAAAGACAATGAATGGGGCATTCTATTCATAACAACTCATAGAAAAAACTTTTCAACAAATATGTCTGTCCTGATTTTGTGGCTATTTTCTATTTTATTTTCCTATATTATATGCCCAGTGGCATGTTTCCTGTGGCAACATGATAATCATTATTACTATCACTCACATCGCCATCACTGTTAAAAGAGAAAAAGTGAGGAGCAGCAACAGCTGCTTATTGAGCTCCACTGTGTGCCCATATCTGGGGGCTCTAAGTGCTGAAGACACTTTTATTAATTCTCAGGAAGACCCCCAAGAAGATGAAAGAAAACAATTCTGAAATTTGCAAGACTATTATGGAATGTTACATTCTGTAGTATTTCATTTTACTTTAAAAATATTTATTGTATTTTTTTCAGTTATAAAAGTATAATAATATACTTTAAATTCACAGTAAATGGAGAAAATCCCCTCTATTTCTACCATCCAGTGATAACTATCATGTTTTTATGTATCGCCTGCCAGTCTTTTCCTATTTTAGATGCATATCTGGAAATCTTGTATACTGCCAATTTGAGCGAGGAGAATGTTATGGACTGAATGTCTACGTGCCTCCAGAATTTATATGTTGAAGCACTAACCCCTAGTGTGACTATATTTGGAGATGAGGCCTTTGGGAGGTAATCAGGATTAGATGGGGTCATGAAAATGGAGCTCTCATGATGGGATTAGCACCCTCATAAGAAGAGATACCAGAGAGCTTGTTTTCTCTCTCTGCCATGTGAGAACACAGCAAGAAGGTAGCCATCTGCAAGCCAGGAATAGAGCTCTCACAGGAATCCAACCATATTGCCACCCTGATCTCAGACTTCCAGCCTACAGAACTGTGAGAAAATAAATTTCTGTTTTTTAAACCACCCAGTCTGTGGTATTTTGTTATAGCAGGCCAAGCTGACGAATGTAGGGAGTCTTCCTTAGTGACTCATTTGAGTTCTAAGCTGTGATAACTGCAGATAAAAAGAGCAGCAATAATGAGAAGGCTATGAAAAAAAAAAAAAAAAAAACTTCCAGAAGTTCATAAGAGCCTTCATAAATAAATGAGTCATTTTAAATCAAGATTTTTTCTTACTATAAAATTGACATGCTCATTATAGAAAACCTGAAAAGCCACATAGATAATTATGATGCCCACCCCAGTCACATCACTCCAATCTACCCACTAGTAACAATTTTATTTACCCCCATGAAGGCCTTAAGACTACATGATTTCTTTAAAACATATTAAAAGATAGATCGCTATTAAAACTAATCAACATAATATAGATTTCCCCTCTTTATTGAGATACAATCTTTCAGCATTTACAAATATCTAAGTGCAATCTTTACAAGAGTTAACTGTAAATTAAGTGTGAAAGGGCCAACATTCCTTTCCTTTTTTTTTTTTTTTTTTTTTTGAAATTCTCATAATTTTAATGGTCAATAGCTTCTGCTTGGCTCTGGCTGGTACAGGTAAACAACATACTTAATGATACCACCACCACCACCACCACCCCCGGCGCATTCACATCCCCACTGTAGCATTGCTTCCATCACATCCTGCTGCCTGGTCAGACTTCCACAGCCTCAGGCCCCCGTGGGTTACGGAAATCCACATCTTAGTGTGATGAGCTAAAAAAAAAAAAAACCCTGGTACACTTGTGATCTGTTATTTCTTTAAAATAACAAACGTGAAGCCAGATGCCTACCCGGGCTCCGCTGCCTCACAGAGCAGCACAGGTGCTATGCCACCTCGCGGGCCGGGCTGCCTGCTCCCCCTACTCCGCCCCGATCATACAGTGCAGAGCTCGTAAATCTTCTTGACGTAGTACACCAGAGCCGCCAGTGCTATCGTGTTGTGCAGTCTCTTCCTGTGCAAGTCGTCCTTCAGGACCAGCACCACCAGGGTGGAGGAGGTGAGTGTGTGCAGGGGCAGCCGGGACAGTCTGTAGGCGTCGTACTCCACCAGGTGCTTGCAGCAGGGGTCGATCTGCCAGGAGATGCCGTAGAGGGTGCAGGAGGCCAGGCTCAGCACACCCGCGGGCAGCGAGATATAGTGGGAGTAATCCAGGGGCGGCGCCAGCGGGGTGAAGAGGCAGGCGGTGTCCGCCAGCACGGTGGTCTTGTGCAGGCAGTTGCCCACAGTGATCCAGCGGCCAAAATCTTCTGAGATTTCAGATTCAAGTCTAAAGTAACTATATTTACATGTATATACGTATGTATATATACATGTATAAATATGTTGTGTACTGCAATACGCTTTGTAGTCCCATATTTTACAACTTAAATTCTTGATAGCGTTTGTTAAAATTTCAGGTCTTAATCATGCAGGCAAGGGGAAAAGAAACCCTCAGCTTTCCTCTCAGTCAATTTCTAAGGCTTTAAGTTAGCAATGACCACAGCTGCCAACTTCTAAATGGGTTAAAAAGGAGCTTTTCACTGGACTTCTAAAAATTACATACTGCTAAAGAAAGATCAGAATGGAGTTAGAAACATAGAAAATCCTATTGACCTATATATATCCGAGTTAAAAATCTCACCAAATGGTGGAACACATTTTAAAAATAATATTTTAACTTTTACTAATTTTCTTAAATTAACCAGCCTTTGTATTTCCTCCCAAACTTATTTTACTTTAGCCACAGATGTCCCAAAATACCAAAAAAAAAAAAGAAAGAAAAAAAGAAGATGAAAGAAAGAAAAATGTATATTGTGGAAATCACTTTAATAAGGATCTGTTTCTTCTGCCCTTATTTATATTTCCGTTCTTACAATAAGAAGTCAATTTCAAGAACCCATACCTAAAATCATAAGCATAGAGAAAAGGAGATGGGAGAATATCAGTAAGATCTAGGGAGGAGAAGAGATGCAAAATACACAGACATATTAGATGATCTATTGATTCTGCCCAAGAAGATATTCAAAATGCTGAACCAGAGAAAGACATGAGGGGGCTTCCCTTCCCTGGTAGCGCAGTGGTTGAGAGTCCGCCTGCCGATGCAGGGGACACGGGTTCGTGCCCCGGTCCAGGAAGATCCCACATGCCGCAGAGCGGCTGGGCCCGTGAGCCATGGCCGCTGAGCCTGCGCGTCCGGAGCCTGTGCTCCACAACGGGAGAGGCCACAACAGTGAGAGGCACGTGTACCGCCCCCCACACACACAAAAAAAAAAAAAACAGAGAAAGACATGAGGAAATATAAGCATGAAAAATAAAGGCAAAGAAAATGACTGCCATGGTCACACCTTCTCTACTGCTTCAGTTTGAGGAATTCAGGGAGAATAAATTTTATTTTTCTTTTTTTAAAACCTCTAAAACTAAGATAAGTGACTAAAAACATATTTAAGGAGGACTACAGAAGGAAACTATCTCACAAGTCCTGATATGGTTCAATGTTGTACATGGATGTTGCCTTTCAAAATAGATACTAAATGCACATGCTCAGTAACTCAAGCACTGGTCCAGAATAGAGAGAAAAAAATACTTAAGACATATGCTGTAACATCCTGAAAAGTGGAGTTTTAGAAGGCAGAGCAACATTTTATTCCCAATCGCCAAAGAATCTTCATAGGAATATCTTTAAATGTTATTTATAACTGATATTCTAAAATAAGTTGTGTAGTGAGATCTTCAAATACTCATCTAGATTGTGTTTCACAAAGAAGCAAGCTCTCAAAGCAGATAACTGTAGGCCTTCCTTAGAGATGGGGTAAGTGAA
The DNA here is from genome assembly GCF_011762595.2 of Tursiops truncatus. Classification (NCBI taxonomy): domain Eukaryota; kingdom Metazoa; phylum Chordata; class Mammalia; order Artiodactyla; family Delphinidae; genus Tursiops; species Tursiops truncatus. Next base: position 70,077,976 of record NC_047043.1, read on the forward strand.
ATACAACATAAAACAGCTTTTCCCGAAGTGCACAGAACCCAAATGCTCTGTGAAAAGGGGCTTGCAGGGTCAAGTAAGTTTGAGAAATGATTACTGGGGATTCCCAATGCATATTAGCATTAATCACTCTGGGAAGTCCTACAGCAAAGTATTCTATTTACCTTTATTTTTTCCAGTATTATTCCTCTAGAAGTCAATTCTTGGGGAAAAAAACAGAACTTTAATGATGTTAAGCTCGGGGTTATATACTAAAGTGAAGAGTCAAAACAATGATTTGGATTCTTCAAGAGAAAACTTGCCATGATTACCCCCAATTTAAAATAATTGAGGGCTTAAATATCCAGATCACCTTGTCAACTTCTGTCACTCAAGTCATTTACTGAGAGCCTGCTCTGAGCCCAGAGCAATGAAAGAACAGACATAGACTCCCATGCTCCCTGATTCAGCACTCCATGTCTCAGGTGACATTTTTCAAATAGTCTTGAGATCGGAAAAGCATGAAATTGCTTTGCTTTAATAATATTAACATATTTTGGTTAAAGATTGCAAGAATGTGGGGAAAAAAATTTCGGGGGTGGGGAAATAAACAACTTAAGTGTGTTTGCTTCATTCCCCATTAGTAAGAAAAAATATCTGAATTGAACATCACTTTAAGTTACTCCTTTCCATATATTCATAAAATAATACTTGTAATAATACTTCATTTTATACATCCAGATTATAACTCCTACTTAAAGATTAATACCCAAGACTATTTTATATCCATCATCCAAAAGATGCAAAAAGGTATCTGATGGGGAATCAATCAATCACTGGAATCGAACCCCTAGCAACCATCTACCCAATGGGCCCAGCTTGCTGATTCTGGAATCAGCCATGAATATTAGCAAGCCAACGAGTGCAGGGATTACAGCAATGAGGATGAATGTCAGGTGGAAAGACTAAAATAAGTTTACTTTATCCTTGCTTTTATCTTTTTTTTTTTTTTAATAATCTCTGGATTTTTCTAGGACATGTCTGCTATAGTTGATAATAAATTTAGATACAGGAAGTTCTCTCATTCATTCAACAAATATATACTGAGCATCTATTGGGTACCGGTCACCTTGCCAGGTGTGAGATACCAGGTAGGTATGAACAAGATTCATGGGCATACCCCTCTACCATGGAGCACAGTCTAGATCCTTGTTATGCAAAGTGTGGTCCACAGACAGCAGCACTGACATCACCTGAGAGCTTTTTAGAAATGCAGTATCTCAGGCCACAACTCAGCCAACTACTGAATCTGAATCTCCACTTTCATAAGGTCCTCAGGTGATCTGGGTGTTCTAAATGGCTTTAGGTGTCCAACATATACAAGAGACAAGACTGATCAGTGCAAAAGAGACTAGGACAACTTTACTGGCCAAGTACATTTAGAGAAACATGAAGCTACTCTCAAGAGCTATCCAACTTGGCATAAGTGTACAGCAACCCTAGGAGTAAACTCTCTGGAGAAACTTTGCCAGTAAAGATGCCTTTATTACCCTCTTTGTGTTTGCCAAACATTATGTTCCCCTTAAACAGCAAGAAACAGTTTTCAATTCCTCTCTAGGAACTGTGGACGCTGAAATGGTGAGTGGGTGGAATATCAAAAAAAGCAATATCATTTAGTCACAAAAAGTAACAATTATGTTATTGCTGAGTGTCACAATGTGCTTTCCTTTCAAATACAGGAAGAATTACTGGTTTCATTTTAATATCAGGCCAAGAAAGAAAATACAAGCATTTTTTACAGAGCATGGAACTCGCTGTGATCACATATCGGTCTACGGACATTAATCAACAAACTTAGGGCCAACTGGTTTAAAGAAAAGACGTGATCTAATGTTCAGGAAACATCCTACATAATTATATTACACTTTATTTAGAATAAAATTCTAGACTACTATAACTGGGTACCACAGAGGCTCTTGAAGGCTTAACTTTTAAAAATCATCTAATTGTAGTTGCAAACATAACTGAGCAGTCTTTGGTCCAGCTATCTGAGTAATGCCCTGCCTTTGGAAGGATTTACTGTGTGGAATTCACCGCAGTTATGTGAGCCCAAGTTAAGCGCTCCACAAAAAAGTCAACTTGGGCCTAAGGCACATTAGGAGGAAAAACAAAAAATCAAAAACTCTTCTTCTTGGCCCTTATCAAACTATAAAAAGATGATGACCTAGATTAGAAGATGACATGGGACACGCTGTTTTCTTGTGTTGCTGTTTTTGTGTTTGTCTGTTTATTCAGATGGTATCTAATTCTTTAGAGCAAAATGTACACACACAGAATCAGGCTGGGCTAGTTCAAATTAAAAGCAATTAGGGTGTTTTTTATTTTAAATTTATTTATTTATTTATTTTTGGCTGCGTTGGGTCTTCGTTGCTGCACGCAGGCTTTCTCTAGTTACAGAGAACAGGGGCTACTCTTCGTTGCAGTGCATGGGCTTCTCACTACGGTGGTTTCTCTTGTTGCGGAGCACGGGCTCTAGGCGCCCAGGCTTCAATAGCTGTGGCTCACGGGCTCTAGAGCGCAGGCTCAGTAGTTGTGGAGCACGGGCTTTGTTGCTCCACGACATGTGGGATCTTCCCGAACCAGGTCTCGAACCCGCGTCCCCTGTATTGGCAGGCAGATTCTTAACCACTGTGCCACCAGGGAAGCCCAATTAGGGTGTTTTGATGTTTCTTTTCATGGTCTCATTGGCCTACTTCTGACTCATTCTTCATGAAGTCCATGCCCCAGGCATGCATCCTGCTGTCCTATCTCTGTACACATTACTAATGACACACAGGGAGAAGATATGACTCTAGTGGTTCTTGCTGGACACTATGTGACTTATGAGGTTTTGGTCTCCATGTATTAATTTGTTGTTGTTGTTAACAGACTCATGTCTAACAAAAAGAGCTAAAGATAAAACAATCCAACTGACCCTTAGAAAGTCACAAACCTGGATGCAAATCAGTTTTTTATGTCTTTGGGCAAGATACTGAGCTTTCCAGAAATAAGACTGTGCTCAAGAGCATGTTATGAAAATTACAAGTGATCTGTAATGCATGAAAAGTACCTATCATGGAACTCCCTCAAGAGAATAAAGGGTTGCCATTATAAGCCAACAATAGTATAGAAGTCCCTATCCATCCCCCAGTTCGGTGAGGTACACATGTAAAAGACAGTAGCTTCTATTTTTATTCCACCCTGTTTATCTTCCTGCGTTCCTAACCTTGCTAATCCTATAACCTAAGGTTGTTATGAGACTTAAATGAGTGACAACATGCACACCTTCCAGTATAATACCTAACACACACTACATGCTCTATCCTTCCTTCCTGTTTCCAGCTGTGGCAGTAGCTGTTTCTTTTTTGTCTATTTGCTCAACTTCTTTTTCTTTTAGGAACTACATCTCCCCAACTCCCTGTGGTTTTAGTGGGGTTTTCTAGTCTGACCCACAGTGGCAAGCACCATGGATCCTCTGGACGCTGACTGATCCAGGGGTGAATTCATTAAGCCATCAAGGCCAATCAGAGTTCTTTGAGGGGACTGACACAAAATCAAGGACCTCTCCTTTTGTGAGATTATGAATGATAAGAAAAATATGGGCCTGTGGCTGGTTGTGGCCTTCTGTGATACCATGTATTAAGAATCTGCCTGGGCTTCCCTGGTGGCACAGTGGTTGGGAGTCCGCCTGCCGATGCAGGGGACACGGGTTTGTGCCCCGGTCCAGGAGGATCCCACATGCCGCAGAGTGGCTAGGCCCGTGAGCCATGGCCGCTGAGCCTGCGCGTCCAGAGCCTGTGCTCTGCAGCGGGAGAGGCCACAACAGTGAGAGGCCCACGTACCGCACAAAAAAAAAGAATCTGCCTAAATGATGGGGCCTTATAATATCATTTGAACAGCTAGGTCTATCTGAATCATCTACTCTCCATAACATCAAAATACAGTAGCAGGGTTTCATTCACTTGTAACCAGAAGAGTACAATACACAAGAAACAGTGTGAAAGATAATAAAAAATATAGTTAGATATAATATTTTATAAGAACACAGGCAAGTCAGAAATGGGCAATACCACCATAGAAGAGTCAAGAAATCTCCAGAAAGCACAGGACTCTAATATGGGATATGGAGATAGATAAGAACAAGATTATCAAGAAAATTAAATGTTTTCCAGCCAGAAGTAATAATACTTGCAAAGTCAAGAGCACTCAATGTGATGTCCAGCACATAATATTTAATTAATATAAGTTGAAGGAATAACAGAACAAGTATGGACCATGTATCAAGGAAGAGTAAGACAAGACTGATTAAAAAGTATAGATCACTTTTAGTTGCAGTGAAGTAGGAAATAAAAGGAAGATGGGGCTGAATGATAAGCAGTCTTCAGAATCAAGCAAGGAGTCTGCACTTGAATCTGACTGGCAATCATTTATAAACTGGTAAAAAGAAGGCAATAAGGGGCTTCCCTGGTGGCGCAGTGGTTGAGAGTCCGCCTGCCGACGCAGGGGACACGGGTTCATGCCCCGGTCCGGGAAGATCCCACATGCCGTGGAGCGGCTGGGCCCGTGAGCCGTGGCCACTGAGCCTGCGCGTCCGGAGCCTGTGTTCCGCAACGGGAGAGGCCACAACAGTGAGAGGTCCGCGTACCGCAAAAAAAAAAAAAAAAAAAAAAAAAAAAAGAAGGCAATAAGATGGCTTCGGGAAGTTAATAATAAAAACCAAAGCTAAAATGGAAGTTGCAACACTAGAAATGATGGTGAAAGAATTCTCAGATATAGTTGAGAATCAAGTATAGTAAAAACAGTGGAGGAATCACCAAAAGAAAGATGAGTAAAAATTGATGGAAATCATGAACAGATGCCACCTGGAGCACAGAAACCAGGTCTGGCAAGTCCCTGTGTGGACAGGGGTTAACTCTTTAGTTGCTGGATTTGGGGGGTCCCAGGGTAAGAGCTAGAGTGGGACGGGTACTCTGAGGGTTTGGGGTAACCATAGAACTATTTCAATATTTTAACAATCAGTATAGCTATACCTATGCCTCTCAGTTGAGTATCAGCCCTACCTAGAAAGCTGCTGCAATTAATAGCGAGAGTTTCCTACGTTTCCAATGCATGGAAGGGAGCACTAGCTAACCCAAAATCACATCCATGTGCCTGCGAGACAGCCTAATACAGAGCCTCTCCGGTACCAACCTGTGGACTAGGTGCATCAGAAACTACTTTTTTGTGGTTGTGTGTGTGTGTGTGTGTGTGTGTGCGTGTGTGTGTGTGTGTGTTTTAACTAACAATGACTTGGCCTCTAAAGACATTCCCTTTAAGGACAGGGTGACACAAAGCTCTGTATCTATTTGCAAGTTCCTTGGGCTGGGGAAAAACACATCAAAAGATTTTTTTTATGCCTACATTTTCTTCCCCATTTATGCTACAATATAAATATGTATGCATTATCTGAATATACAGACAGGAATAGCATAGGACAGAAGCAAACAATGTTTCTCCATTCTGGTACTAAAAACGGATTAATAACAACATCAGCATGTTGTTGTATAGAACAATAACAACATGTGTATTGATTACTAAGGCAAGCACTGTGCTAGAAAATCTCATTTAATCTTGCCCATAACCCTATGAATTAAGTATTTATTTTACCTACTTTATAGGTCAGGATATCCAGAAAAGGGAAATAACTTGCCTAAGATTTTCTCTTTTGTTGAAATAACTTTCTGGACTCAAGAGGGTGCCTTATCAACAAACCAAAACTTTTAACTTCCATGTGCCTGTAAATGTTCTACTAGACCAGAAACACAGTATATCCAGTCAGCCAACCCCCAAACACTAAACCAACTCTGGGCTCGGAACTTATTCCCTTATTCCTTTTCACCTCAAACAAGGTTGACTATGCCGCCCCAGCCAATCAGATGCTTTCTATTTTTCTCTTCCTTGTTCTCTTTTCCTTATCCTGTAAAACCTTCCTACCTTCCACCCCATTTTGCAGTTCTCCAAATGAAGACTGCCTGCTTCATGATAACACTTCATGAAGTGCTTGTTTGTATCACCGTAATTATCTTCTCTAATCATTTTTTAAACACCTTTCACAAACTGGAATGATTCCCTCCACATAGCCTTCTCTTGAATAGGAGTGAGGAGGCCACACACTGTGACCTTGCTGTTCCCAGGACAATCTCAGGACAGACTGGCCTGAGAGACAGTCAGCCACCTAGAAGCTGGGCTCTTTTGGTCCTTTCCTCCACACAGTACTTTTAGCCTTTAAAGATCACAGAGCAAAGTCAAAAGGAAACAGTGAAGATGTTGGGAAGAGAGGAAAAGGAGGAAGAAATTTCAGAAACTGCTTCCAGATGACAGGGTAGCCCCTCGGTGTATGCAGCCTGCCCTCCCAAGGCTGGATCCATGTTATCTTTCACAAACATTTGAATACAAAGAATGCTTGAATTCCCAGAAATTCAGTGAAATACCACTTTGCAAAATTGTGAATGCATTTCAGGGAGTAATAAAAAGACGGACACCTGACACTTCTATTCTCTTCCAACACTCTTTGGGAAAAGATCAGGTGAAGAAGTTCTCCTTACTGGCCTTCTAGCAACCTGAACTCACTCTTCCAATTCCTTTTAACACTCCCCCAAAGCCCCCAACAGCCCTGGTTTGGGGCCTCATTCTCAGGATCTCCAAAACATACTGCAAATCCTTCTATGTTCAACAAGCTTGTCTCATGGAAAAAGCAACAGGCGGCAGAGGAATTCAGGCCACCCCAAGTCACCAACAAGGCCTGAGGGATGTGGAAAGTGGACCATGCCTTAGGGATGAGGCATGTGACGGCCGGTACACTGTCATTACTGAAAGTTGAAGGGGGAGTTCACTTGAGGCCTGTGGTTGACTTCTCAACTCCGCTGGAGAGGGGTGCGCACGTCAATAAGGAAACTGCAATGCCTAAATAAACAATAAGCTGGGAACCTGAGCACCAGCAAGGGAGAGGGCAGGGGCTGCTGGCCTGAGCAGAGCTGGCCAAGATGGAGCAAACAAAACAAAGCTTTAAACTTTGCAAGAATGCCATGTCAATTCAGACTCCCCAGGCAGGCCCTTTGAGAGCCCAAATTGCCGGTCACCAAACCTCCAGACTCAGTAGAATTTTTAAAGCAGGACACTTTGTTCAATCCCTTCATTTGCCAGATGAGAATAGTGAGAGCCAGAGGGGACAAGTGACTTGCCAAGGACCCAGCAAAGTCCCTGGGTCATTTATTATACCACAGGCCTACTGGGAGTTGCTATTTTTTTCTCCACTGGTTTCTCATTTCAAAGACACTTTTAAAGTCTTTCCACATGCAAACTGTGCTAAATTCAGAACTAAGACTCTGAAGTAAGCTTGTTAAATTCTTTCTCTCTGGTGGTCCTTGCTCAAAGGTACCACCTCTATTTTTCTTTTTTAAACAGGTAAAATTCAATTTTCAGACTGCAAAGGAAGGGATGGAGGAGCAGAGAATTCCTTGAGCATCTATTGTATGCCAGGATTTTCCCACACCTTAAGACATTTTAATTCCCACCGCAACTCTGCGCAGCCTGGTATCATGGTCCCATCTTACAGAAGAGAAAGCTGGACTTCAGAGAAGCACTAAGTGGCAGGACCAGATTCTCAATTTCCATAAATAACATAAGCTTCTCCACTTTGGAGCCTTTTCAGTTCAGCAAAAGAAACCAGAATAGAAGAAACTGTGTATCTTTAAGACTTTTGATAGATGGTTTTTCTTTCAACAAACTTATTGATGTTTTTCCTAAATTATAATTCCTGATCATCCCTATATAATGAATGCACACTACTGAAAACATAAAAATATAGGGGGGAGAAAGAAGAAAAAAATCCTTTCTAATCTCCCCTTCTAGAATTAGTGTCAACATTTTGGTACATTTTTTTCCCCAAGCTTTTATTCCACACTGATAAATATAACCTCTTTATATATTATTAAGACTCTAACTACTATACACCTTAGAAATGCATCTCCTAGTTGGTTATTCTATAATTCATTTTATTTTTTAATCTTTGAGTAACCAAAGTTATTGACCCTTTCTTTTATAATATCTTCATTTTTTAATAATGGCTTTATTGATATACAATATTTATAACATAAAATTCACTTTTTTAAAGTGTACAATTCAGTGATTTATGCAACCATCACCACGATCTAATTCCAGAATAGTTTCATCACCCCAAATTGTTGTACCTATTAGCAGTCACTCCTTTTTCTCCTCTCCCCTTAGCTCCCTGCAACCAGTAATCTACTTTCTATCTCTATGGATAAGCCTATACTGGACATTTCATATAAATGGAATCATATAAGATGACTTCTGCAACTGGCTTCTCTCATTTAGCATGTTTTCAAGGCTCATCAATGTTATAGCATGTATCAGTCCTTCATGTCTTTTCAGTGCTGAATAATATTCCACTATATGGATATACCATATTTTGTTTATTCATACAAGATAGTGAACATTTGGGTTGCTTTAGGTTTTTGACTATTATTAACAATTATAATATGAACATCTGTGTATAGGTTTTTGTGTGTACACGTTTTCGAGTTGTTTGGGTGTATATGGTAACTCTACATTTAACATTTTGAAGAACTGCCAAATAGTTTTCAAAAATGGACTGAACCATTTTAGATTCCTACCATCAATACATAAGGGTCCAGTTTTTCCACATCTTCCCAGCACTTGTTATTGTCTGTCTTTTTATCTTAGCCATCCTAGTGGGGGCTAAGTTTTATCTAATTGTGGTTTAGATTTGCATTTCCCTTTTGACAAATCACACTGGACATCTTTTCATGTCCTTATTGGCCATTTGCATGTTTCCATTGAAGAAATGCCCATTCAAATCCTTTGCCCAATTTTTAATAGCATTATTTGTCTTTTTATTTTTGAGTTTTTCTTCCTTTATTTTTCAATGAACTTTGTAATTAAAGTATACTATACATAGGAAAGTAGCCAAATCACAGGTTTTCAGTGTGATGAATTATAATAAAGTGAACATGGCTGATTACATACAAACCATAACATAAAATAGAATATTACTTCTACTCCAGAAGCTTCGTTCACTCCCCCTCCCAACCTCCCCACCCTCCCTCCTCCTCCAGATTAACCACTATCCAGACATCTAACACCATTGATTACTATTTTTGGAACACATATAAACAGAATCATATTGTATGTATTCTTTTGTGTCTGGCTTCCTTCCACACCATTTTGGAGTTATTCAATTATGTTGTTACATGAAGCAATAGCTTGGTCCTTCACATTGCCATATAGCATTTCATTGTATGAATATTTCACTATTTATTTATCCACTCCACTGTTGACAGCTATTTTATTTGTTTCAAGTTTTTGGTTATTCCATATGTAATTATGTTTTGTACCTTCTATTTAAATTAGGTCTTGCTTACCATTGTTAGATTTGCTCCTAGATAGTGTGGGTTTTTTAATACCATCCTAAATTATATTGTTTTCTAAATTTCATTTCATAATTGTTTGTCACTGGTATGCAGATGATTCATTTTTGTATACTGACCAGCTGTTTAAGTTCATTTATTAATCTAGTAGTTTATATATGGATTCATTGAGATTTTTTACACACAAAATTATGGTGCCTGTGAATAAAAGGGCTTTATTTCTTCCTTTATAATTCTTATACCTAGGATATCCAGAATATTGTTGAGTAGAAATGATAGTAATAGGCATTCTTGTCTTGTTCCTTATATTATAAGGAAAGCTTTATATATTTTACCATTAAATATGATACTTGCTATAGCTTTCTTGTATCTACCTCTTATCAGATTAAAATTCTCTCCTAATCTAAGTCTGATAAAAGCGTTTTTTGGGTTTTTTAGCATAAATGAATGTTGCATTTATCAAATGTTTTCTCCGCATTCACTGAAATTAATTTTTCTCCTTTATCCTGTTAATGTGGTAAATAACATTGATATCCAAATATTAGTCCAACCCTGCCTTCCTGGAATAAGCACAACTTGGTCACTGTCACTGCATTCAGTTCACTAGAATATTTTGCACTGATCTTTATGATAGATTGTTTGTAATTTTCCTTTCTTGTAATGGCTTTGTTGGGTATTGATATCAAGGTTATACTGGATTCATAAAATAAAATGGGAAGTGTTTCCTCTTTTTCTATTCTCTGGTATAGTTTCTGTATGACTAATACCGTTTTTTCTTCAAATGTCTAGTAAAATTCATTGAAGAAGCCATCTGGGACTACGGGATTTTTTGTTTGGTTTGTTTTTTAGATATTTTTTTTGGTGGTAAGGTTTCAAATCATAGAAACATTTTCTTTAATATACAGGACTACTCAGATATTCTAGATATTCTGTTTCTTCTCATCCAGTTTTGATAAGTTGTATTTTTAAAAGAATTAATCTAAAATTTCAACTTTATTATCACAATCTTGTTAATAAAATCCCCTGATATTTTTAAAGTCAGTAAGACTGATAGTGATGCCCCCTTTCAATCCTGGTATTGTTTGTCTGTCTCTATTTTTCTCAACGATTCTGACCAGGAGATCTGTTAATCTCTTCAAGGAATCAGTGTTTAGCTTTTATATTCCCCTGTTATGTTTGGTATATGTTTGGTTTCTATTTCATTAATTTCAGTTTTTATCTCTATTATTTCTTTTCTCCCACATTCTTATGGTTTCATTTGATCTTCCATTGCTTTCTAAATTTAAAAAGTCTTCTCTCAACCAAACTGAATGACTTGCTCTTCCCCAGACATGTCTCATAATTTCCAACCTCCTTGCCTTTGCTGATATGGTTCCCACTGTTTATAAATAATCCTTCTACCCACTATCAAAATCATGCCATTTTTTTCAAGGCCCTCCCCCCCAAATGCTATCTCCTCCAAGAAGCATTCCCTGTCCCTCTCTTATTTGATATCCTCTGAGTCTCTGCAGCCCATTTTGCTGTTCTTAGGTCACTATTTAGATCCAGGCTTATATACTCCCTTCCACTAGCCCCTTAAAGACTGAGCGCTCACTTTTTCTGAAAGGCCCACCATGGTGCTTTATACAATATAGCTGCTTGGTAAGCACTGGTATTTGTAATTCAACTTCAGGAGTTATAGTCACACAAAATAAACCTGTTTATAGCAGGAATTAGCAACTCAGACATTTAGATTCAAACACATATAAGAAGAGTTTGGGCAAAAAAAAAGTCTCACTTTTTTAATCTTTCTTGCTTCTAAATGACAACCATATATCATCCAGAGCTAACATTTTACTTGACATTTTGCTTTTTCTGGCTATCACTTAAAACCCACATTTTTCCCCTTATTTAAGGAAAATAGTTTAAAAAAAACACAAAACCGTGTCCCATTTAAGTTGAAAGATGAGAAAATGAAGAAATTTCTCAAGAAAAAAAAAAGCTAAAGGATAATTTCTGGTATCATAAGTGGATAGGGCACATCAAAAACACAGGGCTTTGCAAGTTTAAATGAGTTATGCTCCACACTACTATAAAGGCTTCAGGGCAAGACTTAAAACTCAAGGAAAAAAAACAGGGCATATGTTGGCTGTAGGGTACATATTTGGAGCCCCATGTGCAGGACTGATAACATATACATGTAAAAAGGATGAATCTTGCCTTACAGCGCAATGTACAATATTGCCCCTTTCCAAATATATCAAATAGAACTTTCCAGCTCTCATGAGCTGCCTCAACCTGTTCTATGATGCAAAACTCAGTGCCTAATTTCCAAAGTGTGGAAAGAAAAACTAGTTGAACTGATGGGTCCTCTTCAGTAAAAGCAGACTGGAAGAGTAGAGAGTCTAAGAACTTCAGAGAAGAAACCCATGTTCAAATCTCAGCTGCCAACCTACCAGCTGTACGACCTTGGGCAGGTTGCTCATCTTCTCTAAACCATGGCTTTCTCATCTGTGAAATGGGGCTAATTTTACCTACTCATGGGTCATACGTCAGATGCCTTGCACCTGACTCCACATGTGTGGAGTGGTGTTCGGGCTATAGCTGTCACTGGTGATGCAGGTGGTAATTTTGTTGTTATTGCTGTTTTTCTGTTTAGTAGCCACAAAAGGAGCTATGGCCTATTTTTAAGGCCTAAAAAGCCATCAAACTGGTTTGATTAGAAAAAACGAGGCTTGACACCAATTTGCTACAAACACATCATCTTGGGAGAAGAAACAATGCTGAGTGCAGTGTTTAGACTCAGATAAGTAACAGTTCAAAATATGGATGAAATAAACCGGGGTAGGCCCTAGAGCCAAAGAAAACATTTAAGCCACTTCATGGTATTCCTGACCAGATCCCAAGACTCAAATTAAATTCACACTAGGAAATGGGATACTTTCAATGGCCAAGGTTGGAATTTGAAATCTCTCCCTTCCTAGCTATGAGATGTTGGGAAAAGTTACCAAGTAGTTCTTGCCTTCTCCATGTTCCAGTGTATCCCTTCCATGCCTGGTGAAACTGAATTGACTGAATTTGATCAAACACCAAGTTATCTCTTAAGAGAAAATCAACTCAACTACAGGTCATGCAGAAGAACAGCAGACATCTGCCTGAACACAAAGATAAGGCTTGGTTTTTAGTTTTAAAAGCAAAAGATCAACCTCACCATAGAGTTAGCACCTGAATGCAAAGTCATATTCTTTCATCAGTAGCACATCTACAAGGCAGCAATTTCGTCAAGCTCAATCTTGAATTGCTTACTACTCAGTTTCCATAGAAAAGCTCATTGGCGTAAATGTTACACAAGAACCACCACTCATGACACGCAAGTGCAGCGGCTGGTCATGTGACGAGAAACCTAAATAACTACAATTCTCACTTCAGTTACCACAGAAATATTGTCACATAGTCACATTATACCCCTAACTTCTTAATCCACTTTAGTTAACAAGTTCACCAGATCAAGTACATTTTCTGTGACTCTTACTAAAACGCTTATGTCACTCATGTATGTCCCATTTGATAAATTCTGCTGAATTCAGTGCTAGCATAAAGTTTGTTTTTCTTAATGAATGTCATTTAATTTATTAAAGCAAATGAGAATTAGGAATTCCATGCTTTTTCTTACAGGCTGAGCTGTTAAATTTGGAGTGAATTTTTATGCTCCATTCTCAGTAATTATTATTATTATTCTAGGGTTGGTTCATTTTTTTGCATTTTTTAAAAACACAACTTTCTCCCTGTCCCTTCCTTCTGTGATTATTGGAGATGCTGCAGCCATCTTGCTCACACAGGCAGAAAGGGGCTGTCTGAAAACAGAGCTCATGTGAAGAAAGCTAAAATAAGAGATGGAATGAGAGAAAATGGAATCTGTTAACATCTTTTGAGCCCCAGGATCAAGCTATGCCTGAAGCAATACTGGTTTTTCCAGTTAAGTGGAAAGGATACACTCCTTTTAGGCTTTAGCCATTTTGAATTAGATTTTCATTCACTTAGAAGTTTTAACTAACAAAGAAAAAAAAATTTGAGATTATCTGACAAGTACTGTCACTACTCTAATCCATTTTTGTTAAAAAAAAAAAAGAAAAAGTTGGGGGGGACTTCCCTGGTGGTGCAGTGTTTAAGAATCCGCCTGCCAATGCAGGGGACATGGGTTCATTCCCCGGTCCAGAAGATCCCACATGTCGCGAAGCAACTAAGCCCGTGCGCCACAACTACTGAGCCTGCTCTCTAGAGCCTGTGAGCCACAACTACTGAAGCCTGTGTGCATAGAGCCTGTGCTCTGCAACAAGAGAAGCCACTGCAATGAGAAGCCCTTACACCGCAACGAAGAGCAGCCCCCGCTCGCCACAACTAGAGAAAGCCCGCACACAGCAACGAAGACCCAATGCAGCCAAAAATAAATAAAATTTTTTTTAAAAACTGGATAGAGCTTTATGAATGAACCCAAGAAAGTAAAACTTTTGTTTATGTCATGTCAAATTTATAATAAAAGTAGGTTAAAAACACATCCTTTCAAAGGAATTAACATTAAAGAAAAAAGAGGAAAGAAGCCCTTTTAACTACCTTTTTATTGACAGTTCTCCATAAGAGCAGAAAAGAGAAGCTAAGAATCTTTAGACACAAAAGCAAGAAACGGAGGAGTACTGCAACATTTACGAGAAAACTAACTTTTCTGAAAAACACATGCAATGTTCTAAGTGCAAACCTGGAACACACCTGCCAGACCAAACCAAGATCAAAATTAAAACTTGGAGCTTCCTGCAGTAAGACAAATCACAAATAACTTCATTCGCTTTGCTTCCTTTTATTTTCATTCAGGTGACTTTACCCCCCCTGGTTCAACGGGCTGGCAGCAGCTGTGATGGCTGCAAGTGAATTGCCCCCACTTTGGTGTGTGCAGATGGCCCTCCCTGACAGACATATTTTCACAACTCTAAAAGCCCAGAGGGGTACATAGAGATCTACTAGAACTACCAGACTGTGGTTCTAAAAGTGCTTTCATTTGGACAAGATTTCACAGATGTTCACAACAAACACCTTTCTTGAGTTGATGCAAAGCATATTTTTGGAGAAGATGAGGAGTCACAATTTCACCCTCAGTTTCTCTAAGAAGCAAGGGAAAAGTAGGGGTAAGTTCTAAACCTTAACTCGTGTCATCTCCCTGAAACTAAAGGTCCAAATTACTCTAGGAAAGCTCCTTTTAACTTCAGATTTTGCCAAGGCACTAGATGATATTGATGTTTACCCAAGGTGTTTAAATTAAAATACAACCAATGTCTCAAGTCCCACCCATCAGGTTTAAGGGTCAGTTCTATTTGGTAGTCAACCCTAAGTCTTGTAAAATATGGCTTTCCAATATTCTCTCCAATTTCAAACAGATATAATATACAAAATCAGAAGAGATCACAGGCTCTGTCACAACCTACACACATGGCTGAGGAGATGACCCTCTACCAGCTGCCTCCATAACTCAATTTATGCATGTTAAGTATAGATGCTAATGGGACACAGACTTCTCCACTGACAAAACAGAAGGCAGTGCTTTGTAAATTAACACACAACCAAAAGACAATAGAAAAACTCCAGGCTCAGTTCCCTGACAAGTATATAAGTATATTGACTATCAATGTCCTAAAAATAAATGTGTTCTTCTACAAATCAGGATCACTGGCATCCATTTAAAAAAAAACCCTCTGGACTCAATTTACTGATAACATATGGATGTGAATGTGCCCTAAAAATTATATTTTATGCCTTCTCATGTAGGTAGCCTAAATGAGTGCTTTATTTACTATTTTTTGTTTTCTAATAAAACATATGATGCTAAAAAAGAGTAAGCTATAACCAGAGTTTCTACTTATAAAAGTCACAAAAAATTACTAATTGTACAGAGAACTTTATCAGGAAAATGCCCACTGCTCTGGGATAGATGTCATTCCTGGTTTCTCCAAAAGGTTTTTGAAACTCAATCTTTACTTTTTTTTTTTTTTTTAAAGATAATTAGGAAATAGTTTTATATACATCGTCTTCTATTACTAATTGTGCTGGAACTGGGGAGGGAGGTATGGAGGTGGGTAGAAGGAGGACTAAATGACTCTTTGCAAAAAAAAATAAAATAAAATCTTTTGTCTTGTCTTTTTTTCTTTTAAGCCTTAGCCAAGTTTCAAGTTTGGTTCCAATGTGAAGTGAGGATGAAATCTCAGTTATGAGATTCTACACTCCCCCGCAAGTATAGAATGGTAAGTTTATTTTCAAAATAGTGCTAAGTAAAAATTACACAAATTCAAAATGAATTGATGAGCCAATATTAGCTTTTTTTAAATCTTACTATCATTTGATCCCTTTGATAATATTTTTCAAACCAATTTGCTACAAATGCAGTATAAGTGCCTTGAATCATGTAACCTCAGTTAGGGGACATAAAGTTTTAAAGCAAATGTTCTACATTATTTCCACAAAAATCCACTTGGATGAAGACACTGTCATTGACTAGAAAAAATAATATGAAGTCAGAATTGTACACACCAGGAACTCAGTAGCTCGTATTAGTTTCTTTTTCCCCAGGACTTGGGAATTTGGGGGCAGATAATTCAAAATCATGTGCTACAAGACAGAAAAATCATTACCCTATCAACAAGTTTCAGAGGTCTTTTGTAGGATGATGGTGACCAGCAAACTCTCAAATGTTAAACTTATGCATGAAATAACCAGATTGCAAACATCATCATTATAAATTTTTTTTCTTCAGGGAACAACGTAAATCAAGAATTATTTATTCTTAAGATAAATACTATTTGCTTCCTTCGGTCAAAAACTAGAAGTAAAAAGACTTCAAATTTCTATCAACTGACAAAGCAACTCGCTTTCATTTAGATCTGTTTCTTTACAGCTTGCTCATCATTATTTACTTCATTATTCTTTAAATGTCCTAAATCCATGCAAGAGGATCTTTGCTTCTTTTAAATATCTCTATGCATCCACTGCTAAACAGAATACCTTGTGAGTATTTAATAAATTATTGTTAATTCCAGACTTGGTTAGGAGAAAATACTGGAGTCATAAGAAAGTATTCTTTGAAAAGTAAATTTTGCTGATAGCGTAATTTTAATCATTTAATGCCTCCATTGCATGTACAACAACTTCTCTTTGCAAATCTTAGTTTCTCAAGGTATCTTTTCATTGTAATGTGCATGGGAGGAAAAAAAGAATTACTCTAGCTTTAGAAATTTACTTTTAAAGCACATACAAAACCTCTCTTAGGGTTGAAAGCATTGGCTATGCTCTGGAAATCAACCCAGCTCCTTTCAGACAAGGGATACTTGAGCCCTTTATTCTTTTGCCCAGAAAAGGCATCCTAATTAAAGGGCCAATAAATTAAATGCACCAGAGAAGGCCAAAAAAAAAAAAAAAAATCAAGAAGAAAAGCACCCACCAGGGTGTCTAGAGAAAAACACAAGGTTCATTTCACATGTTTGTGTTAGGCACCATCAAGTTTAAAACAAACTCCAGGGGAACAGCTGTTTTTGAGAAATGTGAACAGCTCCTACCTTCATTTCAATGACAGTCTGGAGAGCCTTCGTCTTGGCTGGCTCTGGCTGAAGTTGGCTTCTTCGGTGTAATTCCTGGGGAGGAACACGATAGAAATAAGCCTGACGGTTCATCCTTCCGTTATACCATGACCTTTACACAGGTACCACTCAGCCCACCAAGTCCAGGCTCGCTGTGTACAGACATAAACAAGCCACAGGTGCCTCTTCCCCCACCCTCTTTAGCATCCCTCCTGCCTGGAGCCTGCGTTGTTGCGGTGAAAAGCTCCTGGCACATGCGCTATTTCTGAAACTTCCATCAATAATTAATGTCAACTGTGACAAAGCCAGCAAGTAATCATAGTCCAAATACTGTTCAACACTGGGGCTGTTGCCCAGCCATCAAATCATAGTTTAGTAAATTACATTACTCCGTGCTCCCAATACAAACACAGCAAGGAAACGGAGGAAAGAAAATGACTAACGTAGTTGCAAATCTGCTGCACGGGTGGCATTCTGCTACTGAAGTAGGTTTGAAATGAGCAATTTAAAACATTTTCAGTACAACTGTGTCACTTTTTGGAGTGAATTGGTCTGATGAAACCCTATGAATCTCTTGCTTCCTAATTTACAGTTTCAGTCCTTGTTCAAATCACATCTGTATGTGATACGCTTATGCACTCATGATGCCAAGAAATTAAAACTGGCATTAATATCAACAGTGTTAGAGGGGAGAAAAAATGGTTAAATCCAGATGTAGACCCAGTAACTTCTTTAGGTAAAAAGCAAAAAAACATTACAATTTTAAGCTTCAAGTCTTACTTTTTACATGCCTCTTCTCAAAAAGAAATTAAAAAAGTCTGTCAAAACTTTGAAAGATTGATCTGGCAGAAGAGAAGAGATAAAGTTTGTTCAGTTCATGCTTTGATTTCCTTAATGATAATTATCAACACTTTTATGAAAGTAGGCCATGACAGGGGTAAACAAAAGTGCTCATGCATGTCCACACTGCTGATACAATTACTCACCTACAGTTACTCACCTAAGTGAGTAATTGCACCTATGGAGCAATTCCATTAAGACTTATTTGACTTATAAGTCACCTATGGATAATTCCATAAGATTTATTTGCTTCCTGAAAAGTCATTTAAAGTCGACATGGAGTAGTTTTAGGTCTTTACATTCCATTGGACCGCCAACATTTCAAAAAACAGAAAAGAAAAACCTTGGGTGTTAAAGAAGAGGACCAACATAATTTCTGGCTTTATCTAAGTAAAGACATTAAAATTAACCCTACGTCCACCACTACCATCTACTATCATCACCATTTCATTAAGATAGAACATATTTATGTAAAAATTGTCAGAGTAACAGAATTGCACACAAAAAGATAGTCCTTCCCTGGATTCCAGGATAAGAAAACAGGCAACCTTTCACCCATGTCCTATTACATTGTTCTTATTTTCCAGCAGTCCAAGAAGACTTGGTCAAGGGCCAAGGTGTGTAAGTCTAGAGATCAGTACTGGGGAATTACTGCTACAGCTCTGCACTGTAGCATATTTTCTTCTCAAAGTCATCACTGGCACACAAAACTACTTCTCAGACTTCAATCTGAGCAGAACTAGAATTAGTGCTTCCTCATTGTTCAAAATGGCCTCAACATCAGTTAGGACATTTTTGCCCCTAACGTATTTCTGGAAGGGATGAGGTCAAGTATTACTGACTCCAGTTCCAGCACACCACTGGGCACCTCACATAAGGACTTCAGGCTAAAAAACAGAGCTACTTAGCCCTCAACATAACTTCCAAGATTGTTGGAGTTCACTAGACCAATAAAATCTTATAGATGACAAAACAGAAAGTAAGTCACTTGTTAGAGTTGTTCCACAGTAAGTGGTAGGAGTAACACATTTCATAGGTCACCAATTCTGATACCATGTGGCATCAAAAACATCTTAATGAAAAAAGCTGAGAATGAAATTCATGATAATTTCATACCATAGCCAGTCAAGTTCCAGAATAAAAATCATATGATAATTTGAGGAGAGAGGTTAAGATTGTATAAAACAAAAATAATCATGAAGCAACTAAGCAACACAACAAAAATAAAACCATAGGGTAAAGACATGTGCCGTTATAATTTCTGCCACGCATGAAAAGATTTTTAAGGGCAAACATGCAATGACAAAGCTAAACTTGTAGCAATAGTTTTGCAAAAATGAAAACAGAGTTCTCTTTGCTATAATTATACGAGTTCTATTATAATATAAACCAGCTCAAAATCCAGATTGGGCCCTCACCCTCTCTGTCACTCCTTAAAAAAATAAAATCTCCCATTACCCAAGAAGTGCAATATTCCTACCCTAACTACATTATATTTCAATCAATTCTGGCTTCACAGTTTCTGAGGATCACCTTAATTCTTAAGGTGTCAGGTAAGTGAAGATTATAAGCCACCTGCAGACTTTAGGGATTGTCTGAAAGTCCCATCTCAGACACTTCATCCATCTCTGAGATTCAGGATCATTAAAATGCTCACCCTGACTGCGGTAGAGAGGACCAGTTGCCCAACAAAGATTTGTGTGCCTCTTCATCAGTGTAGAGCTATTGCTAGGAAGTACCACCACCACCACCCTTGTATCCAGGTGAGACCATGTGACCTATTTCTGGCCAGTGGAATATGGGTAAAAATGAAGAACTCAAGTCCATAAAAACCTCCTACCCTGTCCTCAATTCTCCCTCTTTTCCTGTCTGCTGACTAGAAGTAAAGGACTCCAAGACCCAAGAAGATGGCAGAACCCCAAGATAAAAGGAACCTGGGTTCCTGAAATGCCATGTGAAAAGTCTGCTGAACACCCACACTGGATGGTGGAGCATAGGAAAAATAAATTTCTATTAAGTTAGTCTCTGTGCTTTCAGGCTTTATCTATAGAGATCCCAGGGCTCTCTGCTTTAACTACTGCAATGGCTGGAAGGAAAAATAATACCTACCTAGTCCTGT
Organism: Tursiops truncatus; assembly: GCF_011762595.2. NCBI lineage: Eukaryota > Metazoa > Chordata > Mammalia > Artiodactyla > Delphinidae > Tursiops > Tursiops truncatus. The sequence goes on from NC_047043.1 coordinate 70,097,994, forward strand.
ATTGTTTGTTGCTTTTGAATTACAAAAGTGATGTTAACGTGTGAGTGCTTGCCAAATTTTTCTAAACTGAGAGTAAGATGAGTTGGTTGCTGGTTGTTGGTTGCTGGTTGCTGGTTGTTGGTTGCTCCAACTATCCTTAACCATCTGAAAGATGCACCCGTTAGGCACTGATCTTAAATAACTAAAGAATTTCCCCAGCAGCATGTGGTGGAGGGATGCGAGAGGACAAGATTTAACTTACTCTAGAAGTTTTTAAATGACAGTATTAAACCATCAAGTGAAGTGGTTCTATGCTTTTCTGGGTCACTGATCTCTGTAAGAATCAGACAGAAGCTGTGGATTATCTCCAGAAATGGACACAAAAGCACGCACAAACAAATTTTATACCATTACCGCTGGTTCAGAAGGCCTGTTCCAACACCCAAGAAGTTCATCTTGGAAACAGACTACAGGCTAAAAACCACTTATTGAGATGAAAGAGAACCGCATGGGGAGTGGGGAGCCAGGACCCTGTCCAGACCCAGCCTGAGACCTTGGTCATGCCCCTTCCCCTCTCTGATCAGTAAAATAAGCAGTTTTATGAGTGAGTTTCTAATGGCCCTTCCAGCTCTGAGAACACCCAGATTTTTAATAGCAGCTGATTCTGAAAAGCTGATCTCTGGCTGATATTTCTAATCACACTCATTCTCCACTTCAAAAACAGAATAAAAATAAAAGAAGAAGATTGGATATCTCATTGCAACACTGATACCGAGGTTGTTTTTCTATAATCTAATGACTAGGTTGGCCTGAGCTGGTCTAACACTGCCAGCTCCTCCAGCTGTTCAGCATGGAAATATACCAAGACCCCAGAATTTTGAGCATGAAATCTCAAGTGGTTCATCAGGATGACATTACTTGGCAGTTAATGAGAATCTGAAGTCTAGTGAGTTAATCTGGATGGACACTAGCATACAAGATGAGCTTGACAGAATAATGTTTGCACATACCATATACTTTCTCCAGTAGACCAAAAAAAAAAAAAAAAAAAAATCAAAACTTAACTTTCTCTCTAAAGGTAATTTACTATTTTTATGTGGCCTTTCCACCTTACCGTTCTGGTACTCTACTGCTATGTAACAAATCACCCCAAATTTTAGTGGTGTCCAACCACCACCATTTTATTATGCTCATGAATTCTGGGTCAGGAATTCATAAGGGATAGAGTAAGGAAGGCTTGTTTCTAAAGCATGGTGTCAGAGGGCTGGAACAGCTGGGGCTGGTGGATCCACTTCCAAGATGGCTTCTCCACCCATATGTCTAGGGCCTTGGCTGAAAAATAACTTGAAGTCTAGGTTTAGCTGGAATTCTCAATCTGATCAACTATATATGGCCTCTCCATGTGACTTGGGCTTCCTCACAGCATGGCAGCCTCAGGGTACTCCCACCTCCTACATTGAGGTGTAAAGATTCCAAGACCAAGTGTTCCAGCAAATAAGCCAGAAACTGCATGGCCTTTTATTACGTAACCTCAGAAGTCCCATAGCATCACTTCTGCAATGTTATGTTGATTAAAGCAGTCACAAGCCTGCTCAGATTTCAAGGAAGAGTGCCAAAGATTCTGAAGCCATATTTTTTAATTGCCTCTTTTAAGGAACAAAACCAATTGGAGAAACCAACAGGAAAGAAACACTATAATCTCAGCAACAACTCAGGTCAGTCTTAAGATACAGCAGAGTTTCATATATTCAAAAAATAATTTGATGCAAGGGATATAGGAGATACAGCAGTAAACCAAATAGACAAACATCTCAGTTCTCATGTGTTTTTTCATTTCAAATTCCAATTGGAGAGAGGCACAACAATTTAAAAAGGTGACTAAACCAGTCTGTCATAAGTGCTGTAAAGGAAAATAAGTCATGAAGGTGGAGTGGGACATTTGGGAGGTGACGGATTGATAGCCATTTTGAATAGGGTGATTAGGGAAAGCTTCAGGAAAAGGTGACATCTGAACAAAGATCTAAAGGAAATGAAGGAACCAGTTGTGCAGATATTTCAGGCAGAGGGAATAGTAAATATTTACGTACATGGCTAGAGCTGCATAAGGGATGGGGAAAGTAGTTGGTCGGAGAAGTCCAGGGGTGGGGGATGATGGGAAGATAGGTATACATTTGGAGTCCACTGTAGGGGTACTGGTTTTACTCTGAGAAAAATGGGGATCCACTGGAAGGTTCTGAGGAAAGACAAACCATGATATGGATATGATGCACATTCATAAAGGATTACTTCAGCTATTGGACTGAAGTATGGTTTTGGATTGAGGAGGGAGGTAAGAGAAGAACCATAGGGCCTAGTAAGAAGAAACTAGAATAACCCCGACAAGGGATGACAGAACCTTGGACCACAGTGGAGGCAATGGGAAGGAACTCAGTTTGGATGTGCTTTGAAGGTGAGGCTCACTTGACTTCTTGATAGATGGCCTGGGATTAGAGAAAGAGACAAGTAAAGGATGCCTTCAAGGCTTTTAGCCTGAGCAATACGAAGAATGGAGGTGGAATACCAACATAGGCAAGAGTGGGGAGAAGTGGGAGTTATGGGAATCAAGAGTTTGGTTTTGCCTGTGTTAAGTTCGTGATGCTATTAGACATTCAAGTGGAGATGCTGAGTAGGCGGTTTAATAGATGAGTTGGATGTGAGGGGAGAAGTAAAAGCTACAATTACAAATTTGAAATCGGTGAATAGATAGCATTTAAAGCAATGAGCCTAGATAAAACCAACTAGGGACTAAGCATAGAGAGGAGAGGAGAAATCAGAGAACTGAGCCCAGGGGCAATTCAACATTAAGGGGTCTGAGAAGTGAGGAGGAAGCAGCAAAGGAGACTGAGAAGAAATACAGGTAGGAAAAGAACCAGGAGAGTAGCATCCTGGAAATCAAATGAAGCAAATAAGCCCAGGATGCAGGAATGACCACCTTATCAATTGCTGCTGAGCAGTTAATAGGATGAGGCCAGAGGAAAGACCACAGGACTTAGCAACAAGCAGGGCATTAATAACCTTGACTATCCAGTAGGTGGATAGTGTGAGTGAAAGTCTGACTGGAATGTGCTGTGGGAGAATGGAAGGAAAAAAGACCTTCAGGCTACTATATTTGCTCAGGCTGCTATATTGCACAATGATTTACTGACCATTTCTTTCATCAAAACTCTGTTTTAGATTTGTACACCCATGTTCATAGCAGCATTATCAGAAAAGCCAAAAGGTGGAAGCAACTGAAGTGTCCATCAACAGATGGATGAATAATCAAATGTGGTGTATACATACAAGGTATTACTCAGCTTTAAAGGAAGGAAATTCTAACACCTGCTACAACATGGATAAAACTCAAGGACATGATGCTTAGTGAAATAAAGCAGTCACAAAAAGACAAATATTGTATGGTTGACAGGAGGCATCTAGACTACTCAAAACCACAGAAACAGAAAGTAGAATGATTACTGCCAGGGGCTGAGAGCAGGGGGAAATGGAGAGTTGTTTAATGGGTACAGAGTTTCGATTTTGCAAAATGAAAAAGTTCTCAAGATTGGTTGCATAACAGTGTGAATATACTTAACACTACTGAACTGTACACTTAAGAATGGTTAAGGTAGTAAATTTTATGTTGTGTGTATTCATCACAATTAAAAAAAAATTTTTAAACCATAAATATATAACAGAAACTGTTTAAGTTCCACAACCTTCACCACTTCCATTCTGCTAGAGAGAAACCATCATCTAAAGTTGGTGTCCAAAAAGAGTCATATACCAAAATGTTCATTGCAGCTCTATTTACAATAGCCCAGAGATGGAAACAACCTAAGTGCCCATCATCGGATGAATGGATAAAGAAGATGTGGCACATATATACAATGGAATATTACTCAGCCATAAAAAGAAACGAAATTGAGCTATTTGTAATGAGGTGGATAGACCTAGAGTCTGTCATACAGAGTGAAGTAAGTCAGAAAGAAAAAGACAAATACCGTATGCTAACACATATATATGGAATTTAAGAAAAAAAAAATGTCATGAAGAACCTAGGGGTAAGACAGGAATAAAGACGCAGACCTCCTAGAGAATGGACTTGAGGTTATGGGGAGGGGTAAGGGTGAGCTGTGACAGGGCGAGAGAGAGTCATGGACATATATACACTAACAAACGTAGTAAGGTAGATAGCCAGTGGGAAGCAGCCGCATAGCACAGGGAGATCAGCTTGGTGCTTTGTGACAGCCTGGAGGGGTGGGATAGGGAGGGTGGGAGGGAGGGAGACGCAAGAGGGAAGACATATGGGAACATATGTTTATGTATGACTGATTCACTTTGTTATAAAGCAGAAACTAACACACCATTGTAAAGCAATTATACCCCAATAAAGATGTTTAAAAAAATAAATAAATAAATAAAGTTGGTGTCTTTCTCATGCATGTTCTGTGCTTTTATTACATATGTATGTCCTCATAAATAGTAAAATCTAACAACAGAGTACATTGTTTTCTCATTTACATAAATGACAGCTGTCCATATTGCACAAAGCTTTTGCATTTTGGTTTTTACCTCAACAATATTTATGTTTTTAGAACTTATGTGCGGAAATAAATGTTCTCTATTCTTTTTTTCTATTACAAACAATTTTGTAGTAAACCTCCTAGTACATGAAAAAAAATCTTTTTTTGGTACCTTTACTCTTAAGTGCCCAATAATTCTGTTCTTTATGAAACATTCTGTTTTTCTGCTTGAAATAATCCTCTACCCTTTTCATCTCTTGTATCTGTAGGGGTCAGCAAACTATAGCCCACCATCAGTTCTGGTAAATAAAGTTTTATTGAAACACTACTATATCCATTCACTTACATATTGTCTATGGTTGCTTTCAGTTCATTTCATGGCAGAGTTGAATAGTTATAACAGAGACAATGTGGACTCACAAAGCAAGAAATATCTACTACCTGGCCTTGTACATAAAGTTTGTCAACCCCTGGTCTAGAATATCTTCAATAATCAGTCTAGCCATCTCCTTGTGTGGTAATTTAAAATATGTCCACAAATTTTGTATATTCCCTTTATAAGGTGAAGCCTAAATATCTTCCCCTTGGCTGTGGACTGGACTTAATAACTCAGTTCTAACAAAGAGAATACAGTAGAAGTAACATGTGTGACTTCTGAGGCTTGGTCATAAAAGACATTATGGCATCCTTCTTGCTCACATTCTTGGACCACTTGTTCTGGGAGAAGCCAGCTGCCACATCATGAAGACATTCAAGCTCTAAAGAGAGGCCCATATGACATGAAACTGAGGCCTCCTGCCAACAGTCATGTGAATAAGCCATTGTAGAAGTGGACTGTCCAGCCTCGGTGAAGCCTTCAGATGCCTGTGGCCCTACCCAACAGCTTGACTGCAACCTCTTGGGGTACTCTGGGCCAGAACCACTGAGCTAAGTGACTCCTATATTCCAGACCCACAGAATCTATGAGATAATAAGCATTTGCTGTATTAAGACACTAAGTGTTTGGGGTAATTTATTTTAAAGCCGTAGATTACAAATATGTCACAGAAGAGCCATTACCTGACCCTCCAGACTAGTCTACATCCTCCTCCACCCTCATTTAGACTTTCATAGCACTGTGTACCTTTTCTTCCTATCATTGGATATGGCTGCAATTAATAGCTTCGTGTCTGTATTTACCACTGAGTGGTAAATTCCATGAGCATAGGGTCCCTGTATGTCCATTATACTCCCAGTAACTAACATAGTGCCTGCCAAGAGTAAGTGCTCAATTAATATAGACACATTGAATGAAACAGTACAATTGATATTATAAGCCTGGTGGTTCTAGAATACCTTTGGACCAAAAGGAGTCTGATGTGAAGGATGATAATAGCTAATAGATACTTATACACTGCTATGTGCTAAGCACTCTTCTAAGCACTTTATAAATAGTAACTTGTTTAATCATCACAATAACCTCCTTAGGTAGGTACTATTATTATCACCATTTTTTCACACCAAGAAATGGAAGCATGGAGAAGTTAATAACTTGCCCAGTCTACTGAACTGCACTGCTGGGATTTATGCCAGGAAGTCTGGCTCCAGGATCTCTGCTTCTAACCACCACGCTTACTGCCCATGTTTCACCACTTGGCATTGATTTGATATTTAAAGGTGACACCTTTATCTCCACTGGCTTCTTTCATTGTAGCCACCTCCATAATTTTCCTTTGATTCAGTCTTCCATTTCTCAATCTTTTCTTGAGTACTTGAAAACATACAGAAACTTACTCTCAATAACAGTTGTCTGGTACTGATATCCATATTAGATATTAAAACAAATGGCAAACATGGTTAGGCACAGAGAAGTGGATAAAAAACAGTTACTTTCAAATATTAACATCATTCTCAATGTTTGAAAGATCAAGTACTAGAAGATTTAAGTGATATAATTAGTAAGACTGAATTAATAGACAATTCTATTTTGGATCCTATAGATTTCCATTTCAAGATTCCATGGAATATTTAAACAGATTGATCACATACCAGACCACCAAGAAAAATCTCAAATGGATTCCAAAAGGCAGAAGTGATATAGGACACATCCTTTGCCCACATAATAAAACAATAACAAAAGTTAAAAATGAAACCTCACTATTTGGAAAGCTCTTAAAAGTTTTAAAATTCATCCACTACAGTTAAACGGATCCTGTCCACGCCGTCTACTAGGTGTGTGACCTTAGGCAAGTGCCTGAATGTTTTCTGATCCTCAGGATGGTGAAGTTGAGTTGAGGTAAGCACGTGTAGTGCTTAGCTGGGCTGGCACTCAGCACACTCTCAATCACTGAAACTCATCCTTATTTTTCTTGTTGCCCCTGAATGGTTATTAGTATTCCTGAAAGTATATTACAGAATGAAGCCTGGCAGAATGCCTTCCCTGCCACTTGTTCTGTGATCTGATACTGGCTATCGTCGCCACTGGGTCTGCCTGAATAATTCAAGGAATACTGAAGGACCACTATGTGCCAGGTAAAACACAGAATATACCTGCCTTACACTCCGGTGCAAGCATTCTCGGTGGAAGTGATATCATGCCTAGAGGTTTCGGGAGATGGTGAGTTGCACAGTGCTGTTGGAGTGGAGAGAGTGATGAAGAGGGTGCTGGGAGATGAGGCCCAAGAGGTCAGGGCTAGGAAAAGGACAGGCTGTGTAAGGCCATTTAGGTCCTCATGAAGATCTTGGTCTTATACAGAAGACTTCAAATTCCAGAGAGATGGGAAAGCAGTTTCAATGGAAATATGTAAAAATGATATAAGCTTACTGTTTTTTTTAATTGGGGTAGAGTTATTTTACAATGTTGTGTTAGTTTCTACTGTACAGCGAAGTAAACTTACTGTTAAATTATTTTTTTAGTCTTCACAAAAAATGGATATTTGGGAACATAAGACCATACCATCTGAATCTCTGCACATACACAATTCCCTTAATTTGTTTTGATATATAACTGACTTTTTGCTAAATCTGCATTAAAGATGGTTTGACAGATTTATCTTGTTCCTTTGGACACTATGATCCTGGGAACAATAGAAAGTAATAGAATGAGATGCCAGCTTTCAAATATCTGGCCAGTGGTGTTAGTGATGTCCAAAGTTTTTTGGGATAAAGTTTGTCCCAAATAAACTAAATAATAAAGTTTAGTTATTTAATTCAATAATTACTAAGGACCTAACACGTAATAAACAATACAGAGATATCAAAGATAAATGTAACAGGGAGGGGCAAGATAAGGGGTAGGGTGTTAAGGAGTACAAACTACAAAGAATAAAATAAATAAGCTACAAGGATATACTGTGCAGCACAGGGAGTATAGCCGATTTTTATAATAACTATAAATGGAGTATGACCTTTAAAAATTGTGAATCACTATGTCGCATACACGCAACTTATATGATATTGTAAATCAACTACACCTCAATAAAATAAAACTTTAAAAATTATTCAAAAAAATAAAGAATAATTTAAAATAAGATAGATGTAGCACAGTGACTATGAAACATGTCAGGTCTCAAGGAACTTGACTATCTAGTGGAAGAGGGAATACATAACTAGATTACCAGACCACAATGATAGCAGCCACCATTTACAGAATGCTTACCATATGCCAAGCTCCATGCCTCCCATCTAGCTCCTGGGTGAATCTGCATAACACCCCTATAGGTAGGAGTTACCACCCCCATGACAAAGCTGCAAACACTCAAACTCAGAGAGTTAAATAATATGCCCAAGATCACAGAACTAGTAAACTTGAGAGTGTGACCAAGGTATCTGACTCTTAAACGCACACCCTTAATTACTAACATAACACCAGGTTTAGATTGCTATTTGTGTTTCCTTCACGCTCTGCAAATGTCTAGGGTTTTAACAGCTAACTGAACCTGACTTCTGGTTTGTTTTTCAGTCCCCTGTTAGGCCCTCACCAGTTTTGAACAATATGCTAATGGGAGAGAATGAGAGGTAAGCATCCAGGCCTGATGAGGGAAGGACTATGGAAAGCTTCATGGAAAAGTACAGGTGGGTGGTTAGTCTTTAACCATTTTTGGACTCCAACAGAAATCTACCAGAGGACTCTTTCTGAGCTGAAATACTTCTCCTTGAACCTTATATACAATGGCCTTTGTTCTACTCATTTGGGAACATGAGGAAAACAGGATCCACCTCTCCCATGATGAGAGCTTCTTTGTCCAAAGTCTTTCTTACTAAGCGGTCATTATTCTATCCACTATGTCTTATATGGCACAATGTTGGGTGCTCTCAGCAGCATCCTGGTCATTCACCTCTACCCGTGTACCTGATCTCATCTGATCTTGGAAGTTAAGCAAGCTTTGGGCCTGGTTAGTACTTGAATGGGAGAGCATCTGAGCACAACGGATGCGATAGGTTTTTAGCGTGGAACCAAGAACCACAGAGGATTGTTTCCAGGCCTTGAAACCTAGTGAAGTTTGCCCTGCTGGATTTTGAAACTGCCTTGGACCTAGTAGCTCCCTTTTACCTTCCATTTCTCCCTTGTTTAACCTGGAACGTCTGTAACTTATCCTATGCCTAACCTATCATTGTCTATTGGAAGCAGATAAATTGTTTTAGTTTCATACGTCCCCTGATGGAGAGGAATTGTGCCTCAGGAGTTGTACATAATAGGTTATACCAAGAGCCTCATCCGTACATAATTTTAGACGATTTAGATGATGGGAATTTTGAACTGATGAGATTTGGGGACTCTGAGTTGATGTTGTAATGGGATGAGACCTTTGAGACTTTGGGATGGAGCAAATGTATTTTTTATTTGGGAGGGACGTGAATCTGTAAGGGGCAGAGGGCAAACTACAGTCAGCAGAATAACACCCACTAACAAAGATGTCCACTCATTTCCAAAACCTGTGAATACATTATATTACATGGCAAAAGGGGCTTTCCAGATGTAATTAAGGTTATAGATATTAAGATAGGAATCTTAATATCTATATTAAGATATCTGGGTGGGCCCAATCTAATCACATGAGCCCTTTCAAAGCTCAGAACTTATTCTGACTGAGGCAGAAGACAGAAGTAGCAGATGGGGAAGCCAGAGAGACTGCTAAGCATGAGAAAGTTTCAATGTGCCACTGTTGGTTCTGAGATATAGGGGCCATGTGAAAGGACCAGAAGGGGCCTCCAAGGAATGAGGATGGTCCCCAGTTAATGGCCAACAAGGAAATGGGGACCTTGGTTCTACAAACACAAGGAACTAGATTTGACCAACAACCTAAACAAGCTTGGAAGCACATTGATCTCAAGAACCTCTAGAAAGGAGCACACTTTGGTTTTGGTCTCATGAGAGTCAAAGCAAAAAATCCAATTGAGCCATGATGTACCAGAACTGCTGATCTATGAGCTAATAAAAAAGTTGTGCTAAATGTGTGCTAATTTTTTATGGCAGCAATAGAAACTAATATAGCGTGGTTAATCTTTTACTAACCTTTGGAATCCCCTATTAGACAGTTCTTTCCACACTGAGGTGGCATACATGGCTCTGAAGCTTCTATATACAGACGTTTGTTCTACTCTTTCAAGGAGAAAAGAACAAATCAGGTTCCTCTTCCATGGTGACAGGTTCTTATCCCATGATGACAGCTTCTCAGTCCAAAGTCTTTCTTACTAAAGAGTCCTATTCTACGCACTGTTTCTTATATGACACAGTGTCAGGTGATCTCAGCAGTAGCCAGCTCATTTACCTTAGTCCATTTCTATATCTTAGGTCAGATTCCTAAGAGGTATAGTCTGAGACAGGGACTTTTATGTAAGTGATTTCTTAAGCGAGAGTTCAGAGGGGAACCCATAAGAGAGGGAGGAAACCCATATGAAGTAGAGAAGAAAGTTGAGCAAGGATTTTGTTGTATAGGAAGTCTAGCCTGATCCCGGCCAAGATGGTAGAGGAGGAAAACCCTGAACTCACCTCTTCCCATGAACACACCAAAATTACAACTACTTACAGAGCAAGTGTCTATGAGAACCACCTGAAGACTAGAAGAAAAGATGTTCCACAACTAAATATATATATATATATATATATATATAAAGAGGGAAGCACAATGAAAGTAGGAGGGGCAGAGACACGGTTAGTCAGGACCCACAATCCCAGGGAGGCAACCCACAAATGGGAAAAAGATCACAATGCTAGAAGACCTCCCGAAGGAACAAGGTGTCCAAACCCCACACTGGGCTCCTACACTGGGAAGACAAACCTGCAGAATGTCTGTCTTCGTAAACCAGTGGGGCTTATGTTTGGGAGAGATGGAGGGTTATGGAAAACAGACTCAGCTCTCAGAGGGCATGAGCAAAATCTCACACACTTCAAGTCCCAGCACAGAAGCAGGAGTCTGGAATCCTCCCTCTAGCCTATTAGCATTGGGGTCTTACCCAGCCACCAGTAAGCTGGCACCAGCTCTATGACCCACAGACTGTGCACCTAGACACACCAGGACCTGGCCTCACCCACTAGCGGGCCAGCAGCAGCACCAGGCCCCCCAGGTTTCACACCCAACCACGTGGGGGCCCGCTCCACCCACCAGAAGTCTGGCACCAACACCAGGTTCCAAAGGCCATGCAACCAATGGCACAGAAAACCTACCCTGCCCACTGGCGGACCCACAGCCACCACGAGGCAAGGCCTTGTAGCCAACCGAGCCAGGGGCCCACCCCGTCTACCAGCATGATGAGTAAGTTGGCTCTGCCAAAACAGAAAGGTACTGGACCTCATAGGATGTCTTCCACATTTCTGCTACATTTCTCCAAGATTGAGAAACGTAACAAACCTACCTCAGACATAGAAATAAACACAGAGAATTAGGCAAATTGAGGAGACAATGAAATATGTTCCAAATAAAGGATCAAGACAAAGCCAGAAAAAATAAACTGAAAAAGTGGAGATATGCAATCTATCCAATAAAGAGTTCAAGGTAATTCTTAAAAAGGGGAAGAATAACGGATGAACACAGTGAGAATGTCAATAGAGTTTAAAGATATAAAGAAGAACCAAACAGAGCTGACAAACACAATAAATGAAAATTTAAAATATACTAGACAAGGGCTTCCCTGGTGGCGCAGTGGTTAATAATCCGCCTGCCAATACAGGGGACACGGATTCAAGCCCTGGTCCGGGAAGATCCCACATGCCGCAGAGCAACTAAGCCCATGAGCCACAACTACTGAGCCTGCTCTCTAGAGCCCGCGAGCCACAACTACTGAGCCCACGTGCCACAACTACTGAAGCCTGTGTGCCTAAAGCCCGTGCTCCACAACAAGTGAAGCCACCGCAACGAAAAGCCTGCGCACCGCAACGAAGAGTAGCCCCCGCCCGCCTCAACCAGAGAAAAGCCCATGCACAGCAACGAAGACCCAATGCAGCCAAAAATAAGATAAATACAAATAAAATAAAATAAAATATACTAGATGAAATCAACAGTAGATTAAATGATACAGAGGAATGGATCAGCAATCTGCAAGACAAAGTAGTGGAAATCACCCAAGCTGAACAGAAGAAAGAATCAAAGAAATGATAGTTTGAGAAAATACCAAGCATACTAACATTAGCCTTATAGGGGTCCCAGAAGGAGAAGAGTTAAGAGGAAGGGGCAGAGAAATTATTTAAGAAATAATAGCTGAAAACGTCCCCAACCTGGGAAAGGAAACACATCCAAGTCCAGGAAGCAGAGACAGTCCCAAACAAGATGAGCCCAAAGAGGGCCACATCAAGACACATCATATTTAAAATGGCAAAAATTAAAGTGAGAATCTTAAAAGCAGCAAGAGAAAAGCAATTAGTTATGTACAAGGGAACTCCCATAAGGCTATCACCTGATGTTTCAACAGAAGCTTTACGGATCAGAAGGGAGTGGCACAATATATCCAAAGTGATGAAAGGAAAACCCCTACAACCAAGAACACACTACTTGGCAAGGTTATCATTCAGATTTGTATAAGAGATAAAAGGTTTTACAGATAAGCAAAACCTAAGAGTTTAGCACCACTAAACCAACTTTACAAGAAACGTTAAGTGGACTTCTTTAAGTGGAAAAGAAAAGGCTACAATTAGAAATATAAAAATTATGAAAGAAAAAATCTCACTGGTAAAAGCAAACATACAGTAAAGGTAGTAGATCAACCACTTATAAAGCTAGTAGGAAAGCAAAAAGACAAAAGTAGCAAAAAACATTTATATCCACAATAAGTAGTTAAGTGATACACAAAATAAAAAGATATAAAATATGATGTCAGAAACATTAAATGTGGTTGGGAGGAACACAGGGTTGTTGGAATGCATTCAAACTAAAGAGATCATCAACTTAAAATAACCCCATATAAACTGTTTTATATGAACCTCATGGTGACCACAAACCAAAAAACTATAATAGAAACACACACAAAAAGAGAAAGGAATCCAAACACTTACGATAGTGATCAAATCACAAGGGAAGAGAGCAAAATAAGTGTAAGAAAACTAAAAAGAACACAAAAACAACTAGAAAACAATCAACAAAATGGCAATAAGTACGTACCTATCAAGAATTCCTTTAAATTGTAAATGGACTAAATTTGCCAATCAAAAGACAGAGTGGATGAATGGATAAAAACAAGACCCATCTATATGCTGCCTACAAGAGATTCACTTCAGAGCTAAATACACACAGAGACTGAAAGTGAGAGGATGGAAAAGTATTCCATGCAAATGTAAACAAAAGGAAAGCTGGGGTAGCTATACTTATATCAGACAAAACAGACTTTAAAGCAAGTATTGTAACAAGAGACAAAGAAGGGCATTACATAATGATAAAAGGATCAATCCAACAAGAAGAAACACCAATTGTAAATATATATGCACTGAACATAGGAGCACCTAAATACATAAAGCAAATACTGACAGAGATAAAAAGAGAAATTGATGGTAATACAATAGAGTAGGGAACTTTAGCACCCTACTTACCTCAATGGACAGATCATCCAGACAATCAATGAGAAAACCCTGATCTTAAATGATACATCAGATGGAATTAACAGACACATAAAGAACATTTCATCCAAAAACAGCAGAAAAACATTCTTTTCAAGTGCACATGGAACATTCTCCAGGATAGATCACAGGCTAAGCCACAAAACAAACCTCAATGAATTTAAAAAGACTGAAATCATATCAAGCATGTTTCCTGACCACAATGGTATAAGATTAGAAATAAACTACAAGGAAAAAACTGCAAAAAACACAAACACAAAACACTATGCTACTGAACAACCAGTGCGTCCTGAAGCAAAGAGGAAATGAAAACACAATGATCCAAAATGAATGGGTTGCAAAAGCAAATCTAAGAGGGAAATTTAAAACAATACAGACCTACCTCAGGAAACAAGAAAAGTTTCATATCAACAATCTAACCTTATGCCTAAAGGAACTAGGAAAAGAACACACAACACCCAAAGTTAGTAGAAGGAAGGAAATAATAAAGGTCAGAGCAGAAGCAAATGAAATAGAGACTAAGAAAAACATAGAAAAAAATCAATAAAACTAAGAATTAGTTCTTAGAAAACATAAAATTGATAAAAATTGATAAACCTTTAGCCAGACTCATCAAGAAAAAAATGAAAGAGGCCCAAATAAATAAAATCGGAAATGAAAGAGAGTGAGAGGCTTCGGCAGCCATGGCTCCCAACGTGCCCGCAGCCAAATGGGCCCAAGAGTGTCCTAAAGGCATCTGGTCTGTGCTGCTGGGGCCGCCCAGAGCCAGCAAGGGTACCCAGCACCCAAATTCGCTGAAAGCTTCTGTGTCTGCCATTTGGCTACTGGAGACGTTCTGAAGGCCACAGTGGCTTCTGGCTCAGAGCTGGGAAAAAAGCTGAAGGCAACGATAGATGCCAGGAAACTGGTGAGAGATGGAATGGTCGTGGAGTGCACTGAGAAAAATTTGGAGACCCCTCCATGCAAAAAATGGTTTTCTTCTAGACGGCTTCCCTTGAACTGTGGGGCAGGCAGAAATGCTTGATGACCTCATGGAAAAGAGGAAACAGAAGCTTGATTCTGTGACTGAATTCAGCATTCCAGACTCTCTGCTGATCTGGAGAATCACAGGACGACAGATTCACCCCCAGAGTGGCCATTCCTACCACAAGGAGTTCAACTTCCCAAGGGAGCCCATGAAAGATGACATCACAGGGGAACCCTTGGTCCACCGATCAGATGATGAGAAGGCCTTAAAAATCTGCCTGGAGGCCTACCACACTCAGACAACCCCACTGGTTTACTACAGTAAACGGGGGATCCACTCTACCACTGATTCATCCCAGACCTCCGATGTCATGTCTGCAAGCATCCCAGCAGCCTTCTCCAAAGCTACATCCTAGTAACAGAAGGCCAAGGCTGCACCACTGCTCATCACTCCACGGCATGATCCCTGCTCTTCAATACTGGGCAGAGGGCAGGGGTGGTCAGGGTAAGGATGGAGACGGAGGAGTGGTGAGGGATCAAGAGGAGAATGGGAAGAGCAGCAGTGCTGTGGTGAAGCGATTTCTTTTACATGGAGTAGAAGTCTCAAAAAGTATAAGCAAAGGGAAAAATTAATTTTTTAAAACACTGACTGGAGGGTATAAATACAAACAGGGAGAGGCAGTATTATTTCTAAGGAATCACGTTGGCATTTACTCCAGACTGGTGACAGTATTTTTTAAAGCCAGTGCCCTAAGACCTCAGCTTTTATGGGAACCTCATGCCAGCCCAGGAATGCAGGAAATCACACTGTTGTCCTGTCTGTCCTGTAGCTTGGAACAGGGCAGGAGTTAACTACTAACCCTGGCTCCCCATACCATGAGAGCAAAAAGTCATCTCTCCATTTGAAAGAGATATGGAGTGTGTACATGGGAGCAGTGGCTCAGCACATCAGGTTTACTGGAGTCATGGGGCAGGTGGGGCAGCTGGTCTCACTCCCCTCCCAACTTATCACTGATTTACCAGCCCACCTGCTCTCGTGGGTAAGCTCTTGGCAGCCACCCAGCATATGCCACATTCCTACACTCTTGCCTTCCTCCACCCATGTCGTGTGAAAGAACCCTTTTTAATAAATAAGCAAGTGTCCTAAGCAACATTATCCAAAGACTGTCCTTTCCATCTTCAAATCCTGTGACTGGGATGACTCAACAGCACTGTGATGTATTATTTTCAATGAGGTGCCTTTCTTAACTATGTTAAAAGTTTGTTAAAAAAAAAAAAAAAGAAAGGAAGTAGGGAAGGGAGGGAGGGAGCGAGGAATGAAAGACAAGTTACAACCGACACCACAGAAATCCAAAGGATTAAGAGACTACTATGAACAGTCATATGCCGATAAAATGGATAACCTAGAAGAAGTGGATAAATTCCTAGAAACATACAATCTCCAAAGATGGCATCAGGAAGAAATAAAAAAATATGAACAGATTACCAGTAATGAAACTGAAATCAGTTACTTCTAAAACAAAATCCCAAGAAACAAAAGTCGGGACAAGACAGCTTCACAGGTGAGTTCTACCAAGCATTTAAAGGTGAGCTGACACCTATCCTAGTCAGACTATTCCAAAAGATTAAGAGGAAGGAATGCTTCTGAACTCATTCTACAAGGCCAGCATCACTGTGACACCAAAGACAGACAAAGATTTTCACAAAGAAAGAAAATTATAGGCCAATATCACTGATGGACATAGATGCAAAAATCCTCAATGAAATATTAGCAAACAGAATTCAGCAGTGCATTAAAAGGATCATACACCATAATCAAGAGGGATTTATCCCAGGGATGCAACAATGGTTTAATATCCTCAAATTAATCAATGTGGTACACCACATTAACAAACTGAAGACTAACAATCATATGATCATCTCAATAGATGCAGAAAAAACATGACAAAATTCAACATCTATTTATGGTAACAACTCTCAACAAAGTGGGTATAGAGGGAACATATCTCAATGTAAGAAAGTCTATATATGACAAACCCACAGCCAACATCATACTCAACAGAGAAAAGCTGAAAGCATTCCCTTTAATTGAGGAACAAGACAAGGATGCCCACTCTTGCCACTTTTATTCAACACAGTATCAGGAGTCTTAGTTAAGCAAGACACATAATACTGAAAATCTGAGCCACAGGAACCAGAAAAAGAAATAAAAGGAACCCAAATTACAAAGAAAGAAGTAAAACTGTCACCATTTACAGATGACATGATAATATATACAGAAAATCTTAAATCCAAAAAACTATGAGAATAAATGAATTCAGTAAAATTGCAGGATACAAAATATATAGAAATCTGTTGCATTTGTATTCATTAACAAACTCTCAGAAAGAAAAAGTAATGAAACAATCTCGCTTACAATTTCATCAAAAAGAATAAAATACCTAGGAATAAACCTAGAAAAGGAGGTAAAAGATTTGTCCTTAGAAGACTGTAAGACAGGGATGAGAGAAATTGATTATGACTCAAGCAGATGGAAAGATATGCTACACTCACGGACTGTACTGAATATTGTCAAAATGACCATACTATTCAAGCAATCTACAGATTCAGCGCAATCCCTATCAAAATTCCAATGCATTTTTCAAAGAACTAGAACAAATAATCCTAAAATTTATATGGAAACACAAAAGACCCTGAAGAGCCAAAGCAATCTTGAGAAAGAAGAACAAAGTTAGAAGTATCATGCTCCCTAATTGCAACCTACATCTACAAAGCTACAGTAATCAAAACAGTATCATACTGATACCAGAACAGACATGTAAATCAATGGAACACAATAGAGAGTGCAGAAATAAACCTATGGTTATATGGTCAATTAATTTATGACAAAGGAAGCAAAAGTATACAATGGGGAAAAGACAGCCTTGTGAATGATGTGGGGAAAACTGGACAGCTACATACAAACTAATCAAACTGGACTACTTTCTCACACCATATACAAAAAATAAACTCAAAACGGATTGAAGGCTTAAATATAAGACCTGATATCATAAAACTCCAAGAGGAAAATATAAGCAGTACACTATTTGACATCTATCTTAGCAGTATTTTTTTTTTTTGCTTTGTCTCCTCAGACAAGGAAAACAAAAACAAAAATAAGCAAATAGGACTACATTAAACTAAATGCTTCTGCACAGAAAAGGACACTACCAAGAGAACATAAACGGGACCTCCCTGGTGGCCCAGTGGGTAAAACTCTAGGCTCCCAATGCAGGGGGACCAGGTTCGATCCCTGTTTGGGGAACTAAGAGTTCACATGCATGCTGCAACTAAGAGTCTGCATGCCTCAACTAAGAAGCCCACATGCCACAACTAAAAAGCCGGCATGCAGGGGGTTCCAAGATAGCAGACGAGTAGGAGGACGGATGCATCAGGAATACATCTAAAGATGCAACAGTTCTCACAGAACACCGGCAGAACACTAGCAGAAGACCCTGGACACCAGAAAGGACTATAAAGATCCCCACATAACTGGGTAGGACAAAAGAAAGAAGGGAGAAGGAAGAGGGGAGGAAGTGGGACAGGACCTGCACCATGGGGGGTGGAGGAGAGAAATGAAGCAGGGGAGAGAGTTCCACATCCGGGGAAGCCCCCTCACCGACAGCAAAATAGGTTGGGACAGAAGGGAAACATTTGAGGCTGTCAGAGGAGGTTGAAGCAACCAATCTGTGGCAGACGAGCCACCACAGTCCTGCGTGCCCCAGGCAGGGACGTGTGTCCACCAGTGCACACAGGGGCTGGGAGCTGGTGCGTGGTGATTAGAGAGCAAACCTGGGGCGACGACTGCTGCTGGCTGTGGGGAGATGGCCTGAGGGGACGGGAGGGAGGAAATCCACAACAGGGAATGCCTATGAAGGAAAACCAGACTGCGATGGAAGCAGGGCACTACTGCTGAGTCACACGGAGCCACCACTGTAGCCTCTGTCTCTCCATAAAGCGGCACCTGCAGCCGGGCAATAAAAAAAGTCCTACCAGGGCTGACCTTCACGCGTCTGCCGCTGGGCACTAAAAGAAACTCGGCCAGGGCTGGCCCTCGAATGCCTACCACCAGGCACTAGAAAAAGCCTAGCCAGGGCTGGCCTTCAGCAACTTCCACCAGGCACTAGAAAAGGCTCCCACTAGGGTCATATCTCTTCAGCCCATGGCCGCTGGCTTCCTTGCACACCTGGCACTGCCAGGGCTCCCCTGATGCAAGGAGCCATACCACCTCCACACCCTGTCCTCACCAGGGCAGACCCAAGTGCTCCAGGGAAGCCTTGGTAACAAACTCCTGTGGGTGGCCCACATGCAGAGGTGGGGATAAAACCACAGACAAGCCCCAGGGGTGGGGTGACTAAGGAAGAGGAGCGAAAATCTTTCCATCAGTTGTACAACCTGCAGGTTAAATCCCCGTCATCAGCTAGGGAGACCCTGCGTGTACAGAATATCTGAGCGGACGAGTGTTCCCACAAATGAAAACAGTCTAACTCTAGCAGCCGTGGACTTTGGGGACAAGCACATGTGGGAATAGGGCCAGATCAGAATCTAAGCTGTCTCCACAGGCCCACAGCAGATCCAGAGACCAGCCTAGGCACTGGAGGGCCTCGTGGGGAGGCAGAGGTGGGCTGTGGCTCACAGCGGGGGCAAGGACACTGACAGCTGAGACCCCAGGAAAACATTATTACTACTATTATGTTTTGATTTGTTCTGTTGCTAGTTCTGTTTTTTGGGGTTTTTTTTAATTTTTATTTTTACGTAGTCCTTGGGGATTTTTTTAAACATATTTTTTATCTTTTTATATATTTCTATTTTTACTTTGCTTTTCTGTTCTGTTTTTTCTTTTTTTAATATATTTTTAATCTTTTGTATTTCTATTTTTACTTTGCTCTTCTGTTGTCCTGTGGTTTTTTTCCCTTTTCCTTTTTTTTTTCCTTTTAATCACTTTTGTCTGTTTCTTGTTTTCGTTGCTTTATTCTTCAGCTGGCACTCTGCTTTGGTTTTGTTTTTTGTTCTCTGTTTTTGTTAGTTTTGTTTTTAATTGTTTGATTTCATTTTGGTGTTCTTTTGTCTGTGTGGTGTTCTCTTCTTTTTTGTTTTCTTTGGTTGTTTTTGTTTCTTTTGGGTATGTTTCTTTGTTTCTGTTCTTCAATCTTTGATTTTACTTTTACCATTTGTCTGGGGTTTTGTTTGTCTTTTTTTTTCTTCTTCTTTAATCCCCTTTATTGCCATGACAAGTAGCTTGCAGGGTTGTGGCTTTCCGACCAGAAGTTGGGCCTGAGCCTCTGGGGTGGGAGCACTGAGTCCAGGATGCTGGACCACCAGAGAATTCCTGGCCCCAGAGAATATTAACAGTGAGAGCTCTCACAGAGGCCTCCATCCAAATCCAAGACCCAGTTCCACCCAACTGCCTGCAGCCCCCACCACTAGACACCTCATGCCAAACAACAAGCAAGACAGGAACACAAACCCACCCATCAGCAGACAGGCTGCCTAAAGTCATACTAAGCTCACAGAAAACCCAAAACACACCACCTGACATGGTCCTGCCCATCAGAGGGAAAAGACTCAGCTCCACCCTCCAAAATGCAGGAACCAGTCCCTCCCACCTGGAAGCCTACACAAGTCACTGGACCAACTTCACTCACTGGGGGCAGAGACCAGAAGCCAGAGGAACTACGACCCTGCAGCCTGGGGAAAAGAGACCTCAAACACAGTAAGTTAGAAAAAATAAGAAGACACAAATATCTTGCAGATGAAGGAACAAGGTAAAAAACCCCAAAACCAAATAAATGAAGAGGAAATAGGCAATCTACCTGAAAAAGAATTCAGAGTAATGATAGTAAAGATGATCCAGAATCTCAGAAATAGAATGGAGGCACGGATGGAGAAGATGCAAGAAATGTTTAACAAGGACCTAGAAGAACTAAAGAACAAACAATCAGTGATGAACAACACAATAAATGAAATGAAAAATACACTAGAAGGTATCAACAGCAGAATAACTAAGGCAGAAGAACGGATGAGTGAATTGGAAGATAGAATGGTGGAAATAACTGCCGAGGAGCACAATAAAGAAAAAAGGATGAAAAGAAATGAGGACAGTCTCAGAGACTTCTGGGACAACATTAAGTGCAGCAACATTCGAATTATAGGGGTCCCAGAAGAAGAAGAGAAAAAGAAAGGGACTGAGAAAATATGTGAAGAGATTATAATCAAAAACATCCTTAACAAGGGAAAGGAAATAGTCAATCAAGTCCAGGAAGCACAGAGAGTCCCATACAGGATAAACCCAAGGAGAAACACACCAAGACACATATTAATCAAACTAACAAAAACTAAACACAAAGAAAAAATATTAAAAGCAGCAAGGGAAAAACAAGAAATAACATACAAGGGAATTCTCATAAGGTCAACAGCTGATCTTTCAGCAGAAACTCTGCAAGCCAGAAGGGAGTGCAGGATATATTAAAAGTGCTGAAAGGGAAAAAACTACAACCAAGATTATTCTACCCAGCAAGGATCTCATTCAGATTTGATGGAGAAATCAAAAGCTTTTCAATCAAGCAAAAATTAAGAGAATTCAGCACCACCAAACCAGCTTTACAACAAATGCTAAAGGAACTTCTCTAGGCAGGAAACACAAGAGAAGGAAAAGACATACAGAAACAAACCCCAAACAATTCAGAATATGGTAATAAGAACATACATATCAGTAATTACCATAAACGTAAATGGATTAAATGCTCCAACCAAAAGACACAGACTGGCTGAATGGATACAAAAACAAGACCTGTATATATCCTGTCTACAAGAGACCCACCTCAGGCCTAGGGACACATACAGACTGAAAGTGGTGGGATGGAAAAAGATATTCCATGCAAATGGAAATCAAAACAACACTGGACTAGCAATTCCCATATCAGACAAAATAGACTTTAAAGAATGTTACAAGACACAAGGAAGGACACTACATAATGATTAAGGCATCAGTCCAAGAGGAAGACATAACAATTGTAAATATTTATTCACCCAGCATAGGAGCACCTGAATACATAAGGCAAATACTAACAGCCATAAAAGGGGAAATCAACAGTAACACAATTATAGTGGGGGACTTTAACACCCCACTTACACCAATGGATAGATCAGACAAAAAATTAATAAGGAAACACAAGCCTTAAATGACACATTAGACCAGATGGACTTAACTGGTATCTTTAGGACATTCCATCCGAAAACAGCAGAATACACTTTCTTCTCAAGTGCACATGGAACATTCTCCAGGACAGATCATATTTTGGGCCACAAATAAAGCCTCAGTAAATTTAAGAAAACTGAAATCGTATCAAGCATCTTTTCTGACCACAATGCTATGAGATTAGATGTCAATTACAGGGGAAAAAAACCTGTAGAAAACACAAACACATGGAGGCTAAACCATATGCTACAAGATAACCAAGAGATCACTGAAAAAATCAAAGAGGAAATCAAAAAAATACAGAAACAAATGACAACAAAAACACTATGACCCAAAACCTATGTGATGCAGCAAAAGCAGTTCTAAGAGGGAAATTTATAGCAATACAATCTTACCTCAAGAAACAAAAAAATTCTCAAACAACCTAACCTTACACCTAAAGCAATAAGAGAAAGAAGAGCAACAACAACAAAAAAACCCCAAAGTTAGTAGAAGAAAAGGAATCATACAGACCAGAGCAGAAACTAATGAAAAACAAATGAAGAAAACAATAGCAAAGATCAATAAAACTAAAAGGTGGTTCTTTGAGAAGATAAACAAAATTGATAAACCATTAGCCAGACTCATCAAGAAAAAAAGGGAGAAGACTCAAATTAATAAAATTAGAAATGAAAAAGGAGAAGTTACAACTGACACCGCAGAAATACAAAGGATCATAAGAGACTACTATAAGCAACTATATGCCAATAAGATGGACAACCTGGAAGAAATGGACAAATTCTTAGAAAAGTACAACCTTCCAAGACTGAACCAGGAAGAAATAGAAAATATGAAGAGACCAATCACAAGCACTGAAATTGAAACTGTGATTAAAAATCTTCCAACAAACAAAAGCCCAGGACCAGATGGATTCACAGGCGAATTCTATCAAACATTTAAAGAAGAGCTAACACCTATCCTTGTCAAACTCTTCCAAAAAATTGCAGAGGGAAGAACACTCCCAAACTCATTCTACGAGGCCACCATCACCCTGATACCAAAACCAAAAATATCAAGAAAAAAAGAAAACAGTGCACACCAATGTCACTGATGAACATAGATGCAAAAGTCCTCAACAAAATACTAGCAAACAGAATCCAACAACACATTAAAAGGATCATACACCATGACCAAGTGGGATTTATCCCAGGGATGCAAAGATTCTTCATTACATGCAAATAAATCAATGTGATACACCATATGAACAAACTGAAGGATAAAAACCATATGATAATCTCAGTAGCTGGAAAAGCTTTTGACAAAATTCACACCCATCTATGATAAAAAAAACTCTCCAGAAAGTAGGCATAGAGGGAACCTACTTCAACACAATAAAGGCCAAATATGACAAACCCACAGCAAACATCATTCTCAATGGTGGAAAACTGAAACCATTTCCTGTAATATCAGAAGAAAACAAGGGTCCCACTCTCATCACTATTATTCAACATAGTTTTGGAAGTCCTAGCCATGGCAATCAGAGAAAAAAAAGAAATAAAAGGAATACAAATTGGAAAAGAAGTAAAACTGTCACTGTTTGCATATGACATGATACTATACATAGAAAATCCTAAAGATGAACCAGAAAACTACTAGAGCTAATCAATGAATTTGGTGAAGTAGCAGGATACATAATTAATGCACAGAAATCTCTCACATTCACATACACTAACAACGAAAGATCAGAAAGAGAAATTAAGAATCCCAGTTATCACTGCAACCAAAAGAATAAAATACCTAGTAATAACCTACCTAAGGAGGCAAAAGACCTCTATTCAGAAAACTGTAAGACACTGATGAAAGAAATAAAAGATGACACAAACAGATGGAGAGATATACCAGGTTCTTGGATTGGAAGAATCAATATTGTGAAAATGACTATACTACCCAAAGTAATCTACAGGTTCAATGCAATCCTATCAAATTACCAATGGCATTTTTCACAGAACTAGAACAAAAAATTTACAAATTGTATGGAAACACAGAAGACCCCAAATAACCAAAGCCATCTTGAGAAAGAAAAATGGAGCTGGAGGAATCTGGCTCCCTGACTTCAGACTATACTACAAAGCTACAGTAATCAAGACAATATGGTACTGGCACAAAAGCAGAAATACAGATCAATGGAACAGGACAGAAAGCCCAGAGATAAAACCACGCACATACAGTCACCTTATCTTTGACAAAAGAGGCAAGAATATACAATGGAGAAAACACAGCCTCTTCAATGAATGGTGCTGGGAAAACTGGATAGCTACATGTAAAATAATGAAATTAGAACACTTCCTAATACCAAAACAAAACTCAAAAATAAACTCAAAATGGATTAAAGATCTCAATGTAAGGCCAGACACTATAAAACTCTTAGAAGAAAACATAGGAAGAACACTCTTTGACATAAATCTCAGCAAGATCCTTTTTGACCCACCTCGTAGGGTAATGAAAATAAAAACAAAAATAAATAAATGGGACCTAATGAAACTTAAAAGCTTTTGCACGCAAAGGAAACCATAAACAAGACAAAAAGACAACCCTCAGAATGGGAGAAAATATTTGCAAACGAAGCAACAGAGAAAGGATTAATCTCCAAAATATACAAGAAGTTCATGCAGTCAATAACAAAAAAAACAAACAACCCAATCAAAAAATGGGCAGAATGGAACTCCCTGGTGGCACAGTGGTTAAGAATCTGCCTGCCAATGCAGGGGACATGGGTTTGATCCCTGGTCCGGGACGATCCCACATGCCACGGAGTAACTAAGCCTGTGTGTCACACTACTGAGCCTGAGCTCTAGAGCCCGTGAGCCACAACTATTGACCTCGCATGCCACAACTACTGAAGCTCACATGCCTAGAGCCCATGCTCCACAACAAGAGAAGCCACCACAGTGAAGAGTAGCCCCCACTCGACTCAACTAGAGAAAGCCTGCACGCAGCAACGAAGACCCAATGCAGCCAAAACTGAAAATAAGTAAATAAAAAAAAATTTTTTAAAAGGCAGAAGACCTAAATAGACACTTCTCCAAAGAAGACCTAGAGATGGCCAACAAACACATGAAAAGATGTTCAACATCACTAATTGTTAGAGAAATGCAAATCAAAATTACCATGAGGCATCACCTCATACCAGTCAGAATGGCCATCATCAAAAAATCTACAAACAGTAAGTGCTGGAGACAGTGTGGAAAAAATGGAACCCTCTTGCACTGTTGGTGGGAATGTAAATTGATTCAGCCATTGTGGAGAATAGTATGGAGGTTCCTTAAAAAACTAAAAACAGAACTATGTTATGACCCAGCAATCCCACTACTGGGCATTATACCCTGAGAAAAACATAATTCAAAAAGATACATGTACCACAATGTTCACTGCAGCACTATTTACAATAGCCAGGACATGGCAGCAACCTAAATATCCATCGACAGATGGATGGATAAAGAAGATGTGGCACATGTATACAATGGAATATTACTCAGCCATGAAGAGGAATGAAATTGAGTTATTTGTAGTGAGATGGATGGAACTAGAGTCTGTCATACAGAGTGAAGTAAGTCAGAAGGAGAAAAACAAATACTGTATGCTAACACATATATATGGGATCTAAAATAATGGTACTGATCAACCTAGTGGCAGGGCAGCAATAAAGACACAGGCATAGAGAATGGACTTGAGGACACAGGGGCAGAAGAGGAAGCTGGGAGAAGTGAGAGAGTAGCACTGACATATATACACTACCAAATGTAAAATAGAGAACTAGTGGGAGCAACTGCATAGCACAGGGAGATCAGCTCGGTGCTTCGTGACCACCTAGAGGGGTGAGATAGGGAGGGTGGGAGGGAGGCTCAAGAGGGAGGGGATATGGGGATATATATACGTATAGCTAATTTACTTTGTTGTACAGCAGAAACTAACACAACATTGTAAAGCAATTATACTTCAATAAACATGTGAAAAAAAAAAGACACACACACCCCAATGTTCATTGAAGTCCTATTTACAACAACTAGGACATGGAAACAACCTATATGTCCATTAACAGAGGAATGGATAAAGAAGATGTGATACATATATACAATAGAATATTACTCAGCCATAAAAATGGAATGAAATTGTGTCATTTGTAGTGAGGTGGATGGACCTAGAATCTGTCAGAGTGAAGTAAGCCAGAAAAAGGAAAAACAAATATCGTATATTAACGCATATATATGGAATCTAGAAAAATTATACTGATGAACCTATTTGCAGTGCAGGAGAAGAGGCACAGATGTAGAGAATGGAGTTGTGGACACAGAGTGGGAAGGAGAGGGTGGGATGAACTGAGAAAGTAGTACTGACATATATACACTATCATAGTAGCTAGTGGGAAGCTGCTGTATAGCACAGGGAGCTCAGCTCGGTGCTCTGTGATGACCTAGAGAGGTGGGATGGGTGGGAGGCTCCAGAGGGAGGGGATATATGTACACATAGAGCTGATTCGCTCTGTTCTGTTAGCAGAAACTAACACAGTATTGTAAAACAATTATACTCTAATTAAAAAAAAAAAAGCCCACATGCTGCAGTGAAGATCCCATGTGCCCCAACTAAGACCCAGCACAGCCAAAATAAATAATACATAAACAAATAACTATTAAAAAAAAAAAGAAAACATAAAGGCTGCCTACTGAATGGGAGAAGATATTTGCACATGATATATCTGATAAGGGATTAATATCCAAAATATACAAAGAACTCGTACAATCCAACATCAAAAAACAATCTGATTTAAAACTGGGCAGAGGACCTGAATAGACGTTTTTCCAAAGAAGACAGGCAGATGGCCAACAGACACATGAAAAGATACTCAACATCACTAACCATCAGAGAAATACAAATCAAAATCACAAGGAGGTATCACCTCACTCCTGTCAAAATGGCTATCAACAAAAAGAAAACAAATAACAAGCATTGGTGAGAATGTGGAGAAAAGGAAACCCTTGTGCACTGTTGGTGGAATTGTAAACTGATGCATCCACTGTGGAAAACGATATGGAGGTCCCTCAAAAAATTAAAAATAGAACTGCCATATGATCCAGCAATTTTACTTTTGGATATTTACCCCCACACACACACAAAAAGCAAAAACACTAATTCAAAAAGATATATACCTCCCAATGTTCACCGCAACTTTATTTACAATAGTCAGGATATGAAAGCAACCTGCGTCCATCAATAGATGAATGGATAAAGAAGATGTGGTATAAATATACAATGAAATGTTAGCCAAAAAAAGTGACATCTTGCCATCTGCAACAACATGGATGGACCTGGAAGGTATTGTGCTAAGTGAAATAAGTCATACAGAGATGATCTCGTACGATCTCACTTATATGTGCAATCCAAAAAACAAAGCAAACGAAAAGAGACATAGGTACAGAGAATATGGTTGCCAGAGGGGAGGTGGGTAGGAGAAGTGAAACAGGTGAAGGGAATTAAAAAGCATAGACCTCCAGCTATAAAGTAAGTCACAGGGACAGAGCACACAGCAAAAGGAATATGATCAATAATACTGTAATAGCTTTGTATGAGGACGGATGCTTACCAGATTTATTGTGGTGATCATTTCATAGTGTATGCAAATGTCAACTTACTATGTAGTACACCTGATACCGAATATCATATTGTGCTATATCTTATTTTTTTAAAAAAGAAAGAAAATTAAGCCTAAGCCCGCAGGAGCTCTGGGGAGTCCCCTCTGCCCCAGAATTTACCCCACTTGACTCCAGGAAGCTGAGCTTCTGTAACTCTGCTCTAGTCACTGCATGGGGGCTACCTGGACACTTCTGGACAGGAGGAAGTATGGCAACTCTAACCACATGAAGGCACACCTCTAGGAAAGATCACAGGTATGAGTCTTGGCAGCAGCACCCACAGCTACTGGAAGATGGGCACACCTGCCCAGTAAATGGGAGGCCAGGGGGTCTGAGCCAGGCAGAATTAGCATCTGCTATAGTTCATGATTCAGAGGTCGTGCACAGAACTCCAGCTTTGGTGTGAACCAGCACAGAGTGAGTAGGGCTGGATTCCATTTCTTCTATTCTAGATAACTGGCTTTAAAACTTTCATTTTAACAGTACAAGTTTTTTTTGTTCCCAAACAAAATTCTACATCACACACAGATGATAAAATTGAGCATCTAGTATGTTTCAGACAGTGTGACAGATCCTAGAGACAGGGAGGAAGTAAAACAGATTTGTCCCTGCCATCATGAGGCTTACTGTCTGGTAAGAGAGACAGAAGAAATATGAAAAGAAACAAACTAAAAACCGCAAATATATACAGAAGGTAAGTGCTGTACCAACAACAGCAATAAATGGATGCTGAGATGGAGATAATGGGGGAGGGAAATTTACGATCCAGAGCCATGCTGAACATGTGGTCAAATTTCTAATTCTTTAGCTCTGAACTGTAGTATCAGTTAAGGTACTTTATTTTTCCCTGTTATCATCTCCCTTAAATTTCTTTTTTTTAAAAACATCTTTATTGGAGTATAATTGCTTTACAATGGTGTGTTAGTTTCTGCTTTATAACAAAGTGAATCAGCTATACATATACATATATTCCCAAATATCCTCCCTCTTGCGTCTCCCTCCCACCCTCCCTATCCCACCCCTCTAGGTGGTCACAAAGCACGGAGCTGATCTCCCTGTGCTATGCGGCTGCTTCCCACTAGCCACCCCTTAACTTTAATCTAGTGATCAGGGAAGAACTCCCACAGTGGGAAACATTCAAGCTAAGACCTGGAGGATGAGCAGGAGCTAGCCATGCAAACACCTGTTGGGAGAGTGGTTCAAGAAGAGAACAAAGAAGTGGAAGAAAGTGGATCTATTGTGACTGATGGGGTGGGAGGAGAGGAAAGGCCTGGAGCCCACCCACTCCATTGCAGGGATCCCTAAAGCACCTTCTGGGAACTCCAGGCCACCTTAAAATGTCATTTGAGAGCCATAATTCTGGGTATCATACTTCTGGTCACAGATTCTAAAACTGGATTGAAGAAAGTCACTGGCTTTCTGTCCAGTTACCCTCAGGGACCACCCAACCATCATTCCACATTCTTGGATCTTTATACACTTTTTGTCATGTCCCTTTCTTTCTCAAGTACTTGAAGAAGGCGTGGGGGAGGGAGGGCCTGGCTTGCTTCACAGCTCTAACCAGAGGGCCCATTTTAGAGATGCCAGCAGGGGATGGCATATGAATCAACAGCGTGTTCCCTGCACACCCCCACGGTCCAGATGGCTGCATGTCACAGGAGGAGAGGGCGGCTCCTCCGCAGAAGACTTCCCTGGCTGGAAACACACGCCATACTTTGGACCACGAAGGGAACACACTGTGGTAGTGGTGGTGACATTTTTACAAGAAAAGGACACAGTATTTCTTTTGCAACATTTTCATTTCAAACACCCATCTGTAGTAAAACCTTATAGTGTAAGATACTGAGGGCTCATAGAATCGGAAAGCACCATAGGAACTAGCTGGTGCAGCTTCTCACTCACAGTGTGAATCTCTTCCTATCCCTGATGTGGGTCACTGAGCTGAAGTTTGAAATTTTTACATCTGGGCAGTCACAACTCCACGAAGCAACTCTGACAGTTGGAAAGTTTTCTTTACATATGTTAACTCAAAATCTGCTCCCTCTGACTCTCCTCCATCTGGTGTGGTTCTTCATTACACAGAATTTAATAACACCCATGCTGGCCATTCATCGAGCTCTTGACATTTCCCAAGCACTGTGCTAAGTACATGACATAAAATACCTCATCTCACCCTCAACCCAAACTTGGGAGATAAGCACAAATCTTATCCTCACTTGTCATGAGGAAACCCAAGCCTCAGAGAGGATAATGGAGCAACCCAAGATCAGACCACTGAGAAGCAAAGCTGAGATTCTGACCCACAGCTATCATTCTTTAAAAGCTCAGCCAACTCTTGACATGCAACTTCCACAGAACAAATCTAGCTCCTTTTCATAAGAAGGCACCCCAAGTAAGGGAAGCCAGGCCACATCTATCTCTTATGGAATTTTCTTCTCTACCTGAAATATCTCCAGGTCCTTTGGCCATTCTTGGTAGAACGTAAGAGCCCAAATAAGAACCACCCTGATGACCCTTCCCCGGAAAAGCTCCAGCTTCTAATCTCATTCCTAAAACATGGTGCCAAGAACTGGCCATTCCACACGCAAGCAATCTGACAATGGCAGAGTCCATCCAGCCTTACCCATCTTCTAAAGCAGCCAAAAATCAGTCAGCCATTTCAGCCACTGTGAGCTGTTTTGCATCAAGCAAAGATGCTCCTGAATCAGAAATGGTGTGACACTGTCCCATGTGGGACAAGGTAGGCTCACATGAATGAGCCCAGGGCCAATTCCCCCCACCCCCAAGAGAAGTGCCCTAGACACAGGGGTTCCTTGGCTTCCCCTGTGGGACTTGCAAACATTCGGCTTTCAGGCATCACAGATGGAGCCTTTTAAACCACCATGCATGCACTCCATCAGAATTTTAGGGTTTCAGATGGTGAACAAAACCTGTTGGTGCTGCTTGCAAGTCAACCTTAAATCTGCTCCAAATCCTCACCATCTAGTCTTTCTCTGCAGCAGATTCTGTGCAACTCTAGAATGTTTTATTGCATTTGCCCTTGTTATTGTATTAAAACTAGTGGAAAACTGAAACAAAAGGACTGACGTAAGTGACAACAAGCACAAATCAAAGAACTGAGGCAGGTGGCACTCGTGCACATCTCAAAATGGCTCATCTCTAGCGTGAATCTGACACTTTAGCCAGGCAACTCCCTTTCAAGTATGAGGCTGAGTAACAAAATTATTAATACTGCCAGAGATTCCTAATGACTGTACCTGAAAAAAAAATTTTGAGATTTTAGAATTTTTTTCATATCTCTAAGAAGAGTAGTCTCTTCCTCCTGTAAAACATATAAATAACTGATTTTTGGACATCTGATTTGCAAACACTTCAGGCTTTACCACCAACCAGCTGTAAAACCTCAGATAGGATGGAGACCTCTCTGTGCCTCATGGCCTCATCTATAAATGGGAACAAGAACTGCACCTGTCCCATTTGTTACAAGGATGAAATAAGCTAACAGGTATAAAGCCAGTATGCAGTGGTGCCTAGAAGGGTACCTGGAACGTAGTTCAATAAATGTTCGCTATTTAACATTTATTTAATGGTGCGACCCACTCCTCATGACCATCTGGAGTTCGGAGGGCATTAGGACAAGCCAATGCAGGAAGGGCAGGAAAGGCAGGAAGCTGGAAAAGGGGCATGCACCCTGGGAGGGGACAGAAATGGTCACAAGAATAGGATGCCCCCAAGATGGCAGATGGTCCCTTTGGAAAAGTGTAACAGGTGAGAAGCAGCCTAGGCAGAAAGGCAATGATGGGTCACATGTGGAGTTCATTCACAGGCAGAGCTGGTAAATGGGAGGCCGTTGCAGAGGGCTTGTTGAGCAAGCTGGCAGCAACGTGAAACCAACAAGCAAGCTGTACTCCTCAGGAGGTCCAGAGGAAAGAAAACAGGGCCCAGTCTAAGAGCTACACAGCAAACTGTCTGAGGGCACACTGAGTAGTTACCTAACCCCTACCACACAGCACACCCTCTAGCACATGGCCCAAACAAGAGCACCTAACATCCATTACCAAGCACCTCTCTCACACAGCCCTCAACCACAACTCCCCGAAGTCCTGTGATTATCCTCACTTTACAGATGAGGGGTCTAAGGCCCAGAGAGATAAAATGACCAGGCTAAGTGCTCAGATAAGGGAGAGACAGATGGATGGGTAGATGAAGTAAATTGACAACATGGTCTCAAACCTAAGGCAGAAGCCATTTCCCAGAAAGAAGCTACACATCACCCTCTGATTTCATGCCCCACCATAACCGCCCCAATATCCTGCCATTACGGTCACATTCATCCATCCACACTCCTCCCAACATAGTCCCCAGGTTGTCCTTTCTATCATACACCCTTCATTCATTGCAGTCTCTCAAAGGCAGAGTTCAAATCCCATGTACTGCAGGAGGCTACACACACACACACACACACACGCGCGTATTAATTCTTCCTTCTTGTCCTGCACTTTGCTTTTATTTCCATTAGAACGCAGATAACAATAGCTAATATTTTAGAGTAGTTTCCATGTACTAGGTACTGTGCTAAACTGTACATGTTCTGTATCCTTCCATCTTCAGAATTTTTTCCATTTCACAGGCAAGGAAACCGAGGAACTGAGTGGCCTACAATAATACTGTTCAGATTCAATTCCTTGCCTGTGCTCTTAGCCATTATTACCTAGCTCTCTGCAATATTCTTTCTGCATGTGTAAGTATATGTCTTCCGGGGGGGCCTGGGAAAGTGGAGAAGGTGGCCCCCCAATCCCCAACATAACTCCACAGTGCCTGCCCACTGCTGATACCCACCACTGTTTGCTAAGTCTAGTTGACTTCCTTAACTTGGGGAGTTCAAGGAAGCTGGATCATCGGGAACTATTTCGATAACTGAGGAAATGGGGGCTGGCAGAGAAGGGGGGCCATGAGCACGGAGAGGAGAGGGGCAATGTGAGGGATGAGCAAGCCACAAAGACGTGTCCAGAAAAAAATAACAACAGCTGCTGTTTACTGAACCCCTACTTGGGCAGGACCCCTGCCAACTGCTGACAGGCATTACTGCATTTCTAATCCTCACAGGGTAACCCGCATTATTCCCATTGTAAAATGCAGATCTGGAAACTGAGGCACTCACCTGAAGTACCCAGCTTGGAGCAAAGGAGACAGGCCTTGAACTGACACTTAACTCTGATGTCCGCATGTCCCACTACAGCTGGTAAGCAGCTTTGGGTGGAGGGGGCGTACATTTAAAAAAGAAATGCTGATCATAAGAGCCACCGCCAAAAGTGCGGAGTGGTTTTGGGAGGGTTTGGTTGGGGGGGTGAGGGCGGGGTTCACATAATGCTTGGGGAAAAAGTGAAATTTGCCTGTAATCCCAGTATCCCAGAGATGAATGCCATCAACAGTCTGCCATAAACTTGCTTTCCAGACCTGTTCTCCATGAATGTGTATAAATGTGATATGTTGGGGGGGGCGGTGTGTTCTCTTTAATTAAAACAGGACAGTACTATACATTGTGGGAAACAGCAGAAAAAGGTGAAGTATATTAAAAATACAGCCCATCCTCAAAGGAGTCTAGACAACCACATCCAGTCAGGCAGTTCCCATCTAAATTCACTGCTGAGTGACAAGACAGATGACTTCCCTCCTTCCTTAAGACTAAAACTTCTTGATATCAGTTATTGAGAAGATATAATGGAAGTTGAATAAACTGCTCTAAAACAATCAAGCTGTCCACAAAGACACAATTGGAGTTTCGCTTCTAAAAACTGTACTGGTATAATTTTCCTGTTGGCCATTCCCTTGAAATAATAATTGAACTAGTGAGTCCATTCCTCATAAACACTTTCATCATCTTTGGCTTGACGACGCCTAGCTACCAAGCCACAGATAAAAGTTTCTTCAAGATAGTAAATCATGAGCCATATGTTAGAAATTACCCTTCCTCCCCTATAAATGGGACTATACCCCCCACCCTTTGTCCTTTCCAAAACAGTGGAAGGGATTTTTGGCAGCCAGACTCACATTAGAATCCCTGGGAATAACACTGCTAATCCCCAACACGACACTTTGAAGCCTTCAGAGTCATATTTCACAATGGTATTTTCACAATGTCTGTGGAGATCATGTTTATAAAAACAGATTCAAAACAATGAAAAAGGATAACTGGAAACTGAGCTCCAGTCACCTATGTGAGAAAAGCTCTTGGCGTTGGCTGTGCCTGTGCCTGAGACAAGCATCGTCAGGAGAGAGGGCACAAGGTCATGATGGAAATCCCAGCTCTGTAGACTAATGGCCTGGATTCAGATCCTGGCTCCACTAATCTCCAGCTCCATGACCTTGACCAAGTAACTTAACCTCTCTGTGTCTCAGCTTCAGTATCTGTAAAATAGGAATGGTAATAGTACTTGCTTCACATGGTTATTAGAATTAAATGCAATAATACGAAAGCTTCTAAACTTTTTGATTGCAATTTTCTGAAATACACTTTAGTATAGGCTTCCTACTACAGGAAGCAACTTGAGTGATAAGTTGAGTCAAGGTTTCTAGAGGCCATGCCTGGAAGTGGTATATTCACTTTTGCTCTTGTTCCATTGGCCAAAACTTAGTCACATGGCCAAACATGTAAGGGCATCTGGGAAATGCAGTCCAGCTGTGTACCCATGAAGAAATGGGGAATGCAATGCTGGTGGCAACAGCAGTTTATAACAACATGGATTTAACAGAAAGTTTCATGAAACAATTCCTCTACTTACTAAACATGAGAAACTCTGATTCTATTCCACTCTGCTCTATTCTAATATTTTTTATTTAAAACATGTTTGTCATGACCCAATTAGTTGATTTTCAAAATCCACTAGTATTTCACAATTCACCATTTGCTCAGTAAGTATTAATTGTTATTGACAATGGTGGTGACAGCAACAGTGAACAAAAGGACAAACTAGATACTTTCAAATTTTTCAGAAAATTCTTGGCATTTGGGTTCACAAGACTTTACAACAAAGACATGCTTGGGTTCTGACTTCAGGTATTAGGAACCTGAAACATGCACCTAGAAACACTCATCAATTTCTAGAGCCCAGGCTGCCTGAGGAAAACATACTTACAATTATACGTTGTAGAAACTAACAGAAATAAACACACGTGTGTGTGTGTGTGTGTGTGTGTGTGTGTGTGTACATACAGATGAAAAATGACCACTAGAAAGAGATCAGAGAAAACATAAAGAAGAAGGGGCCATGAAAAGAGATTTGTACTCTCTGAATACACAATAGCAAGCACGGAGACCAGAGTAAGCACAGGCATTACTTTATCAAAAAGTGTACAAGTGATACATCAGGTCTTGCTCTTCATATCCTTGCCCTATATATTCCCCACAACTTGTGCATAAGTTAGTACAATGTACTTCCCTGGCCTTCTAATGTGCTAAGGGATTTGAAACTTCCTCTCAACCTCCATGGGGAGGCTATGTAAGGGCTCAAGAAGAGTGTGACTTGATCAAACGTGCATTTCCAGTAGATATCTTAGGATATACTGGAGCTGACCTGACCTGATGCAGGGAGACCCACAAGGAAGCTGCTGTAGTGATAGGTCAGAGAAGACAGTGACCTGAGTTAAGGCAGAGATGGTAGGTAGAGGAAGAAGGGCCCTGAGTCAAAGGATACACAGAGGTTCAAAGTGGTAGGTTTTACTGACTGACTTGGAAATAAGAAAAATCTCCCAAGGAAGATGCACAGGTTTCTAACTTGGACAACTGAGCAGATGAAAGTGTGCCATTGGCTTGAGATGAGGAACACAGAAAGAGAACTAGAGAATTTGATGAATTCAAGTTTTGTACAAGTTATGTTTGAGACACCTGGGGCTCAGTCAAAAGGTGCCCAGGTGGCATTGGAAATGTAGGCTACAGGTGAGGTAAGAATGTTGTGAAGACCCAGATTTAGGAACTACCAGCAAATGAATGATGGTTAAAGTCAGGGGGTAACTGTGGAACTGGATCTAGGCTATAAAGACTCCACGGGCCAAACCGCAACCCCCAGCAACATCAGCCCTCTGTACAACAGAAGGTGGGGGGTGGCAGAGAAAATGGCAATGACCTTAGGTGCTCACTAGAGAGAACAGGCAATAGCGTAAAACCCAAGTGAACTTGGACTCTGACACAGTTTCTTTATTCATTCAACAGGTGTTCACTCAACATGTGTTTATCGACAGGTGTTTATGTACTATATGACAGGCACAGTGCCAGGGACTGAAGAAATCATGATACACAAGTCAGACATAGTATCTACCTGTGGTCTAGTGGGCAAGAAAGCTAAAAATAAGGAAGGAAATTTTAAACATTAAATAGGGAATGCTATGAAGGAAACAGGGTGACGAGAGAATATCACAGAAGGGGAAGGACCTACTTGGATTACAAGGTCAAAGAAGGTGGTATTTAAACAGAGACCTCAACAGGTGGTATTTAAACAGAGACTTCAAGGATGAGAAAGAACCCGATAGGGGGAAAGGAAGCAAACGGAACTGGGTTTTAGACAAAGGCAAAGGAAAGATATTGGATGTTTGAAAAACTGACAAATCAGTGTTCTGGAGCTTGGAAAGCAAGGGGCATCATTAATAAGGATTAGATCATGGGAAGGAATTTAGACTTCACAGTAAAAGTCATAGAGAGCTATTGAAGGTTTTTAAGCAGGAGAATAACATGATATGACATGTACTTTTAAGAGTATCATTCTTGCTGCCATGTAGAAAAAGGATGAAGGAGGAACTGTGGACTCAGGGATACCAGAAAAGAAGTGAACAATGATAGTGGCCTAGTCCAGGGGGTTAGATGGGGACATGGAGAGGAGTCAAATGGCTGTGAAATATAAGTGGAGGTATAATCATCAGTACTTGATTATAAATAGGATGTAGTGGGTGAGAGGAACAATCAAGGATAATTCCTAAATTTCCAGCTTGAGCAACTGAGTGGACTGGGTATCTATCTCTCAAGGTTGTTGTAAGGGATGAACAATATATCGTGTACATCACTCAGCACCAAGGCCAGCACACAAATAGAATTACCACTTCCTCTGTGTCCCTTCTGTTCCATGTAGAGACTTCTCCCATGGAAGTTTATTATTTGGAAGTTTATCATTATTTATTATTTGAACTATATGAAAATGCTCATACTTTTTTTTTTTTTTTTTTTTACTTAAAAAACATGGGATGGAGTCATTTGGGGGTCAGTCTTCTCTTCTTAAGAGAACTATATGTAAACCAAAACTTTATTCCAGGAGTATGAGAAATCAGCATGAACCAAGCTCTTTTTCCTTAATTTTCTTTTCCTTTGTAAGGAACTAGGCATAGAATTAGTAAAAGAGAACATAAAGCAATTCTAAGCATCTCTTAAAACACAAGCCCACCTAAGTATCCCTTCCCAACACTCCATAATCCTCTATCTATCCATACACAGCCCAGCCACCAGGGGGGGATTGATCAAAGCCATTTGCTTCAGTGGGTACAACAGGCTATACCCTAAGTAGAAACCCAGATTGTTAAGTGACTTCTTAAAAAAAAAAAACAGTAAGACAATATCTAACCACGAGGTGCATACATTTTGCTATCAGCAAAGAATAAAGAGTTAAGAATATGCTCTTACGCACAATAAATTCGTTCTCATGGAACAACTTCTTTACAACACTAGGAGCGTTAAGTCTTAATATGTTTCTAGAGAATTCCTCTGTTTCTAGAAGCCGGTTCTCTGGACCACTTTCAGAAACGGTGCTTTATTAACATGCTTGGCTACACAAGAAGCAAATGTTGCCATTAACTCAGAGTCAGATTGCAAAAACATAACTTCTTCCAATGCCTGGATCAAAACAGCCATCAGAACACTGGTTTGGCCATCTTTGTATTCCACCATTAGGCAGAATACCGCAGGACATCTGAGTGGAACAGGAGGATTTAGCCTGTTGGCAATACCCGAAGTCTGCAATCACTTTCCCTAATAACCACTTGTAACCAAGATGGTCCTCAGGTGAAAACTCCATTTTCCATTTTGAAAGCCTCAAGATACCTTATCCATGAACTGCAGTGGGTTTTAGGGGGATATAAAAATGTCTTACCTTGAGGATGAAAATTGGTTTCTCTTAGTTATCCAAAAGACATTATACACTCTTATAAATAGCTGTAACAGTAAATTAAAATGACAAAATCTGATTATAATGAGTTTGTGTCTCTAGAAAGCCTCCCAAAATGTCCTGATTGAGGAACTCATATACAATTGTACTGCAATATAGAATAAAGGACGACGGTTGGCAACCACAGCAGAGAATTCTGAGCATCACTAAACTCAAGCTCTTAAAAGGCAGCCAAGGCTATGCTACTAATTGCTTTGGAAAAATAAAACGCACTCCATAACCACTGACACTGAAGTCACACGTGCCTTAGGTCCAAAGATTCTTGGGCCTTCCAGCTAAGACAGCCCTTGGGCAAAAGACAAGTTTGTATTGCACCTGGGCTCACATTTCCTGAAAGACAGTTTCTTTGTGCAGCTGAAACCTAAACCTCGTTGGGAAAACATTTCTGCCCATTACCAGCTTATCAGAGTCTATCAAGAATGAGATCACCCAGCATCTCCTCCTTGACTTGATTAAACTATTATTAAGTTCCCGAGAGAAGGACAGTGCCCTGAGAGCCTCTGACCTTAAAGTAACTCTAAGAGCTATTTGTGGAAGATGAAGAAGGCCAGATTTTTCTGATCACTTTTCCATTTCTTGACCGCTGGCTTAAAAGGGGTACAGGTAAATGCTACTCAACCTAATTAGGACAAAAGGAAGGATTATTTCTTACTTGAGAAAAGCCCAATTATCAAATTATGGTAAACTCTCTAATTATATATAATTTTACAGCAACTTCTTTAAAAATCTGCATAAAGTCTTTTCTTAAATGACTTAATAAATAAAATACCAACTGAAAATCTTCCAGATATGATGAAAAGGCACATTCTCCTATCCATATTGTGTTTATGACAGGTCATGGATTCAGCATCCCCTAATTCATTCCAATTACTTTGTGACTATTCTCCCCCCAAAAAAAGTGTATTAAAAAAAGAAAACACAAGGGACAAACTGAAAGCTTGGGAACAGGAATTATAATAATTATTTATAATGAGCTTGATAAGTGCTAAGTAAATGCCATCTCATAACAAGCTCATAGACTAACCCAAAGAGCAGCCTTATGTAGAGGACCTAATGGGAGGTATTTTTTTATTGTCTTGGGGAAATTCACAAGACAGCCTTGAGTGTAGTAGTCAGACTAGACTACTCTAAGTTCCATGAGGGCAGGAGTTGCTTGCCTTGCTCACACCAGGGTACTCCATCTCCCAACACAGGGCCTGCCACAGAGCAGGCATTCATAACATATTTGTGGACTGGATGCATGATTTAATTTTACTTTTGCTCTGCTAACTCTATTTAAGGTCTCATTTTCATTAAGAGACACACAAACATTTGTAGTTAATTCCCCTGAAGTTTTTAATGTGACATATACATTTAATTAGATGCATATTTAGAAAGCACTGAAGAATCTTCCAGTGACATCAATATGACATAACACTGCCCCCAACAGAGTCACTTATACTCAGCAAGAAAACTTTTTTTTGAAGAATGGTGTGTATGTGTGTGTGTATCTCATTATGAAGCCACAAAGTTGGATTCAGGTTGTCTTTGAATGGTTTCTTCAAAAGTATTTTCACATAAACTCTTTTAACACTTCATAAAAAAAAACAGCTTGTCTTAACATAACTGCTTGTCTTGTATAGAATACCCATGTCTTAGAACAAAATAAAACAAATAGACCCAATCCTTACTATCTGTCATCCAGATATCAACACCTTCTTCATTGAAGAAATTAGCAGGGAATACGCTCTCAGATTTTATTTTTCAATCCACAGACAACGAAATACTTGATTAGAGCAAGCAAGAGCCTGTGTTCCATAATTGTGTATGACAATACCTATGATTACTATGGAAATTTTCCTCATTAAGCCCATCTCCAAATTGTTTCCCCAAGTCCAGGGTGCTCTCTTAGAAAAAGGCAGTATCTTTCCACAAAGTGAGTCACTGGAGAACATTGCATTCTGAGCAGGATCCCAGTTACTCCAGCATCTGATTAATGTCTGTCCAAACTCTGGACCAGTAACAAGACCCTCTGTAACTCAGCTAACCACCTAACAACCCACATCATTAGGGCCCATTATCTTTTACAATGTTGATTTTTGGTATCCAAGGGCTGTGGTTCAGACAGACTATTTAAAGGCATTAAAATAACAACAGTCTTGCCAGCTGTGGGCAATGCCACCAAAACTACCATCAGGTCACAAGGCCAGATGCAAAAGATGCCAAGAACAAGACTAAGGCAGAGGGAACACTCACTTAAGAAAACAAATCCATTTGTGTTCCCAAAGGAGAGCACTGGGCAGCAAATCCAATGGGTATGGAGAATCAATAGCTGGTAATATAGATGGTGGTACCTCAAGTTGTTTGCCTAATTCTGTTTAGTTGTCCCTTAAACTTTATCTGCTTTCTTGTCAAATTTTATCTTGGTCAAGGTTTAAAACTTTTAAATATTGGATAAATTTTATCTCCTTTTTTCTGGGCCTGAGACTCAAGTCTACAAAAAGATCACATATGTGGCTTCATATAGCAACTGCCATTCACTGGTCTTTTTTCAAGTTAACCTGTGACTATAAGCTCATTATGAAATAGGTATCATTTTTGAGCACTCTCTACTTGTCAGGCACCATTAAGGATTCTGCCTGTATTATTTAATCTTGTAACAGTAATTTCTGTTCTACAAATGGGGAGAAGGATCGAGGAATGCTAAATAACTTTCTCAAAGCCGCACAACCAGAGAAGGGCAGAGCCAGGGTTTGAACCCAGGTCTTGCTGACACCAGGATTCAGCTTCTAACCCATTAAACTACACTGCTTCCAAAGCTTTTGGGTCTTAGAATTTACACCAGACATTCTCAACCAGTAGTTCCCAATTTTTCCAAGGATAAAGACACCTTTCCAATAATAAAACAGCATTTCATAAGTTAGTGTAGAATGAAGAGCTTAGCATAGAATCTGACACATACTAAGCACCCAAGAAATGTTAGGTGTGGTATCATCATTAGCATTATTATGAAGGACCTCAAGATACTAACTGCACTTTTAGGATACACTGATGACGCTAATGAGTAAATTCATTTCATATCCATTATAACAGCAACTACATTCATTTGGAAAAAAAAGTACTATATACACTATTGTATATATAATTTCATCCCCAAAATATATGATATAATTTTCTGAGTACAAAAAAAATACCCATAGCACATACATATAGGCAGACCTTGTAACACAAACACACACACACCCAGATTCGGAACTCCTCTTAAGGTCCCAGCTTTTCACTGAGTGGCATTCCAGAATCCTCTAGCTGTCTTCTTCCTCCCTTTCATGAACAGTGTATCAATAGTAACCTACACCTCCAAAGGCACCCAAAATGGATTTTCACATCATTCATATCTTTACTTAATTTCACCACTTTTAACGTGTCTAAGTCCTTGCCTAGGCTGGGATTTAAATAGATGCAACATAGCTAGATACGTTAGCCTATACCCGAATTATAATAATTTCTCCTATATACCAATAATAATTCAGTTAAATAACCAGAAGAACTAGATGGAGATAAGCAAAATGAAGGGTGACTTCAAGGAGAGAGGTAAAGCATTTAGAATATGAGAAACAGGAGATAGGAGAATTATCATCAGCTGCAGTTCTCTCTGCTATAAAAAAACGCTCAAGATGTTTGGTGCAGACATCTCTATAGCAATAAAATGTCTTTCATAGGGATTCAAGACTGGGATTATTTTCAATAACATTTTCCCCTGATTATAAAATTAATACATATTATTTTTGAAAATAGGAAAACTATAGAATAGTTTAAGAAAAAAGTAACCACTACGCCCCTACCCACACATAACTATTAACAATATTCTGGATTTCCACCCAGCCTCTTATCTACGGGTTTTTTAATTTTTCCAACTATTTACAAATGTTTATATCTCTGTAGTTATTTATAAAATACAAATGGGATCATATGATATATTAAGCTTATATTCTGTCTTTTTCATTTAACATTATGTCCTCAGGTATTTCCCACTAACTATTTTTCAAAAATATTATATGTGGGCTTCCCTGGTGGCGCAGTGGTGGAGAGTCCGCCTGCCGATGCAGGAGACACGGGTTCGTGCCCCGGTCTGGGAAGATCCCACATGCCAAGGAGCGGCTGGGCCAGTGAGCCATGGCCGCTAAGCCTGCGCGTCCGGAGCCTGTGCTCCACAACGGGAGAGGCCACAACAGTGAGAGGCCTGCGTACCGCAAAAAAATATATATTATATGTAATGGCATTAGAATATTCCATCTCATAGGCTTAAAGTATCTTAAAGATCACAATTACCTTTTTTTTACATCTTTATTGGAGTATAATTGCTTTACAATGGTGTGTTAGTTTCTGGTTTATAACAAACTGAATCAGTTATACATATACATATGTGCCCATATCTCTTACCTCTTGCATCTCCCTCCCTCCCACCCTCCCTATCCCACCCCTCTAGGTGGTCACAAAGCACCGAGCTAATCTCCCTATACTATGCGGCTGCTTCCCACTAGCTAGCTATTTTACGTTTGGTAGTGTATATATGTCCATGCCACTCTCTCACTTTGTCACAGCTTACCCTTCCCCCTCCCCATATCCTCAAGTCCATTCTCTAGTAGAACACAGGGTTGGGAGAAGGTAAATTTTCTCAGGAAAAAAAAGC
Source organism: Tursiops truncatus (assembly GCF_011762595.2). Lineage (NCBI taxonomy): Eukaryota > Metazoa > Chordata > Mammalia > Artiodactyla > Delphinidae > Tursiops > Tursiops truncatus. The sequence continues at coordinate 70,140,282 of NC_047043.1, forward strand.
TTTTAAAAATGATTTTTACGGGGCTTCCCTGGTGGCGCAGTGGTTGAGAGTCCGCCTGCCAATGCAGAGGACATGGGTTCGTGCCCCGGTCCAGGAGGATCCCACATGCCGTGGAGCGGCTGGGCCCGTCAGCCATGGCCGCTGAGCCTGCGCGTCCGGAGCGTATGCTCCGCAACGGGAGAGGCCACAACAGTGAGAGGCCCGCGTACAGGAAAAAAAAAGAAAAAAAAAAGGTTTTTATGGTGTTCAGTTACTTGGTAAACAGCAAACAAAAGGACACATCCCAGTGTAGACACCATGAGATTAAGGACATATCTATCTTGTCCATGCCATGATATCTTCAGGACCAAGAAGATTCCCTGGCACAATATTTATTTAAAGGGAGGAAGAAGAACAGGTGGTTAGGCATTAGAGTTTGGAGGATATACTTAGAGAGTTGTACACTTGGGGTTTCTAGAAAACTCAGTTCCTCAATGACTGTGAGCCTCCTCTAGATTAAATGGAGATCAAGAAGTGAAAGGCTGGCACACATAATAATGTTTTACTGTTCATAGATGGCATTTTTACTAAGTGTAAACTGCTTCCACTTTTGCAGCATGCAAACTAGCTGGCAACAGTGCAAAGTCAATTGTGGTAATTTGATCCCCAAAATGCATAACGGTTTATCAGATCCAGACAATGTGGGAATAAACTGAAGCATCTTCAAGCAGATTTTCCAATCAATTACTTCTGGGACATCTGCTTCTACATCTGCTTGGGCAGGGTAGAATTTCCATGATTCAGCCTATCAAATCATAAAGATACCAGAGGGATCACCACAAATATATCACTAATTGTTGCCAGGAATACTACGTTTGTCCTTAGTATTGCAAAATTCATAAAGATGGTAATTCCAAAATTCATAAAGAGATTCTGAACAAATATTTTAAAAATAAAATTGTTGGCCACAAGTTAATTCTAGCAAGTTCTGCTTGCGTCAACAGGTCAGAAATTCAATACACCTGCTTGTTTTACCTATACTTTCTTAAATTCTAGTTTTAAAGCAGTGCTTTACTATATGTTATCATTTTGCAGATGTAATGGCAAACGGTGCTAAGTAAGATATTATAAATCCCCAATGGTCGAGTAGCTAACAAGAAAGATCAGCAGCTGAGGAAGGTGGAAATTTGTGCTGTTCTTCACACTTAAAATCTTTCTTTGTCCTTAGGCTACGGTCAGGAGCTGGTAACTTTTTGGAAGTTGCCTCGTTGGCAAAGAACACACTGGTGCCTCATTAGAAACAGGCAAATGGTAGCTTCTAAGCTCTCCAGCAGGAAAGAAAATACAGGGTGTAAGAAAGTATAGCTCAGCTAGTGATATGGGGTGGGGGACGGCTCTATAGTTAAGGGGCACATCCATTAGATAAAGCAAAGCACTGGGACACTGAAAAGAACATTGGGGCCCCTCTGCAGAAACTGAAGTTAAAACAACTTCAACTGACATTGCCAGAGGAACCAGGGGCTAGAATAGGCAGGCTAGGAACTTGTGGACAGCCACAGCCACTGGCCCCTTTAGGAACTCAGGCTCAGAAAATGGGGTGCATGGTGATGGAGCATGGCCCCAGAGTCCACAGAGCCCTTCACCCAGTTCCCACAGAGCAGCTAGAGTGTCAAACTTGAAGACTCCTCTCCCCTGCAAAGGCTCCCCACTACCCAACGGATCAAGTCCACGCATTCGAAGCTTTTTGCCACCATCCTTCACACCTCACCACTCCTCCTTCACACCACTCCCCTCCCTCTCTCACTAGCTTCAGAGCTCAGCTGATTTCAGCTTCTGGAGAACATCATTCGAGAATCTTCCCTGTCTTGAATCTTCTCCCCTGCTCTGCTTCCCTCCTATGCACTTCTCCCCTCTCTATCTGCTTCCAGTTTCTAATCAGGTCTCCAAGATGCCTTGCTTGGCCTCCCAGACTAAATTGTGGTCTCCTAGTATCAGTGCACTTCTCCTTGATTTCACTCCTCATCATGGAAATTTCCTATGAGGTGCCTTTAGACAAACTATAAGTTCCATGAGGATGTAGAACATTTTTGTCCATTCACCATTCTAATTTCTAGCAGAGCATGCAGCACATAACCAGTGCTCAGTAAATATTCATTTAAAAGTAGACAGATGAACTATGTTGTTCCTCTTTCAAAGGGACTCACAAGGATGACCACAGTCTTGCCTGGTGAAGTTAGCCCCAAAGTCCTCTCAAAAGTAGACACGAGGGCTTCCCTGGTGGCGCAGCGGTTGAAAGTCCGCCTGCCGATGCAGGGGACACGGGTTCGTGCCCCAGTCCGGGAAGATCCCACATGCCACGGAGCGGCTGGGCCCGTGAGCCATGGCCGCTGAGCCTGCGCATCCGGAGCCTGTGCTCCGCAACGGGAGAGGCCACAGCAATGAGCGGCCCGCGTACCGCAAAAAAAAAAAAAAAAAAAAAGTAGACTCGAAACAAGGGTCTACCTGGGGGCCAGCCCAACTTGGCTGCTCACTCTTACCATAGTGAGTGAGCAGTTTCAATAAACCCTAGTATCATCCTCCTCATTATTAACCTATAAACAAGCACCAGTTCCAAGCTTCAGAGAATTCTCAAATGAGTTAACCATGAAAAATACAGTTGAAATTTCCATGAAGTCATGGCATTAAGTTCATTCAGACAAAAGAGTGCTGCTCTGTGGAATTGAGGGGCAGCCTATTTCCCTTCTTACTTCATCCTTGACAACATAGTACAGTATAAAAGCATATACTTTAAACACAAACAAATCCCAAGCACAAACTTTAAGGGCACTTTTACGATCAACAGATATTTTCCTAATATCATCAATGGTACATATGTAAACACATACTCTAGTAAACTAAACTGCAAGTAAAGTTCCTGATCTAATTTCTTTCTCCTAATTAACTGACAATAGTTTTCTTTTGTGCAAAAGTGAGCTACCTGGGGGCTGATAAATCAGACACTTAAGAAGAGAAGTTGGCAAGGGATTCTAGTCAGTTGCCATGGAGATGTGCATTTCTGATGTTTCCTTTAATAAAAGTTATTATCTACAGGAAAATAATTTGTTGAGCCTATCTAATTGAAAAGAAGGAAACATGCCCCAAATGGCTTTCATATTTACGACTCAAAATCTGTTTTTAAGCCCAGAGAATGCATATATAATAGAGCTAAGCTGTTTCTACATAATTTAATTACTGGCCTGACAGCATATTCTTGAGGGAATCCATATAGGTGTGCTTTGTACTAAATATTATGTTTTATGCTCTAAAATGAATAATGCATCCACACTGTAGGTGTGGGCTTCTACTTTGTGCTTAAGTTACACTATCAGGCATTCTTTAGGAAATTCCACAACTGAAGACTCAAAATTGAATTAAGCTAAGTAAACTGTCAAGGCCAGAAATCACCATTAAATGAAGAAATCTTGGATAAACCTCTGTGCCTTTTCAGTAAATGCTATTTTGTTTATGTCTCATCTTTCAGATTTGCATGTTATAAAAACCATAACATCAACATGAAAATTACTTGACCAACTGAAGTCATTCTTAATATTCAATTAACATTTAATGGAGGACACCTTATACCCATATTTGAACATCTACAATACAACAAGAACTGATACATACTGATTCTTTAATCTTCATAGCAACCCTACAAATTAGATGTTCCTAGCTCCATTTTGTAGAAGTTGAAACCGAGAAACAAAAATCTTGGCCCGTGCATTCTTAACAGGGATGATATTTCCACCAACGGACAAAAATTGGTTCTTAGGTGATGAGAAAAACTTAGATATTACAATGGTTGGTGGCCATCCAAAGGCCAACCCTACCCCCTGAAAATTTTATTCCCTAGTATTTAATTTCTCTCATTAGGGAGAATTAATTTAATTTTTCTTCCTAGGTGTGCAATAAAAAAAAACAAAAAAGTTTGAGAAATGCTGACCTAACCTCTAGCAAGTGATGGACCCATTCATTTATTAAGTGATATTTGGGGACTGTTTATGGGCTAGGCACTGTGCAGGGGCTAAGTATACAGTGGTGAACAAAACAGACATGGACCCTGGAGTTCCCAAAGCTTACAGCCCTAAGGGGGATACAAATATAAACCAAATAGCCACACAACATACCATTCCAGACCACAAAGAGTGCTCTGACAGAAAAATATGCGAACATGACTGAAAGGTCAGAAACTGCCTCTTTACAGAAGTGACTTTAGGCTGAAACCTGAAGGCCAAGAAAGCTCAACTGAGGCAAACAACAGTGAAAAACAGTGCTGGGTCTAGAGAACCAGACAGAAAGACTGTGATGCCTTGAAAACAAGGTGGTAAGAGAATTCCTGCTCCCTGATTTGAGAGACACTTTAATAGTTTAGTTTCAATTAGCGCACAGAGCGTGAGCACAAGGTTAAAATCACAGTTTTATGGCTAATAATCTTGGGCAGTTTATTTCATCTTGTTGAACCTCCATTTTGGCAAGTGAAAATAAAGATAACATTGTCCACACATGGCTGTTATGAGGATTTAAATGGAAATTATTTATGGCAAGTGCCTGGCACATGGAAAGAGCATAAAAGAGGTGGTTGTGGAAGGGCTTCCCTGGTGGCGCAGTGGTTGAGAGTCCGCCTGCCGATGCAGGGGACACGGGTTCGTGCCCTGGTCTGGGAAGATCCCACATGCCGTGGAGCGGCTGGGCCGGTGAGCCATGGCCACTGAGCCTGCGCGTCCGGAGCCTGTGCCCCACAACGGGAGAGGCCACAACAGTGAGAGGCCCGCGTACCGCAAACAAACAAAAAAAAAAAGAATTGGTTGTGTATTATGGTTGTTTATAATTATTATAATCAGAGTAACACAACAAACAAAAGTAGACTCCTCTGGATGACACAAAGAACAAAACAAAGTCTAGTCTTGATTTGGAGGTGCTAGTAACTGCCTACCTATTTATCCCCTGCAATACCTTAAACTGTAATTACAAAACTTTCTGCAGACAAGATTAGCTGCAGACACACATAGGGACTTTCCAAGCATGGTCATTTTCACATTTCAGCACTATCCCTAAGTTTTGCTACATCATGCTACTCGGCATTTAACATATTTTCTAACAGAGTAATCCCATGAAATGCTCTATGAAAAACAGGTTGCAAGGGCAAATGCAACGTAGGTCAACTGGGTTTTGCATGACAAGCCATAAATTGATGACTGAAGTAGAAATATTGAAAGGTTATGGGGCAGCTCACAGGATCACTGGGAGGGATGGAGAACCAGGCTGAGATGCCTTGCAGCTAGGATCACAACCCAAAGCACCACCATTGCATCTGACTTGGCTGTCCCAACCATCACCACACACTGATAGCTGCATGTTCCACTGGCTCCACTGCAATTGCCCGTAGACCCTGGGTGCTTCAGATTTTACCATTGCCACAAAAGTGTCACTACTTCCTGTTCAAATTCCAGAACAAATGCATGTGACTGGCTGAGTCAAGGTCACTTGCTTGAGGGATAGGTGCATGGAAACTTGAAAAGTAAGCATTTGGTATTTTCCACTTCTCTGGGGGAGTTAAATTCTGCTTCTTATCAAGACTCCTATGGTGGAGAAATCCCTCCACCAAATATGGAAACAATGTTATGAAACTGAGAGAAAAAAATGAATGTCCACTTTATGCATATGCTCTGAACAAATATCTGTCAGATACCCACTGAGGTAAGGAACTTCAAAAGTCCATAATTTAATTTGGCAATTTGGCATCTGTTACTAAGATTCTCTTTTTTTCTCTGCTTTGTGTCAAGCTAACATTAGGTACTGACTAAGCATTAGCAAGTTAAGTGCCAATAGCACAGAAGCCACCCACTTCTGCAAAACTAGAGAGTGAATTTAAACAATGTTATTCTGCCTGCTTTGGTTAAAGAAGTCAAGGGATGTCATTTCAGAGCCCAACAAAAGTTATCAGCTCATCGAAAAAACAACAGTAACTCTTGTTTTTTGAGCACCTACTATGCAGCACACCCTGGAGAAGATTAAGCGCTTTACATGGAGTTCTGGTTCAGCAGCTTTGCAACCTCCTACAGAAGAGAAAACCAAAGACCATACATACAGGTTACAGCCTTGCCCAAAGCCACACTCAATTCCAAGGTATGCTACTGACATCCATGGAAATATCCCATCATGTTTGCACAAAACCTAAGAAGCATTTCAAAATTCCTGAAACAATCTACACAACAGTACAATGAGATGCCCTGGTATCTTCCGAGTAAAAAGTAAAAATCGAGGACACAAGAAGTTATGAAGAATCATGAAAGAAGTTTAGATAATTCACTCACTGATGCAAGGAGAGATACCATTTTACTGTCATTCACTGTCCAGAGCATATTAAAATGTTTTTAGTAGTCAAAGACAATGTTACTAACAACCCATCATGGGACTTGAAATGCTCAAAATTATTAGCATGAGCCCAAGTGGTGAGCCCAAATGAAAATACTCTGTGCTGAGAATGGCAGATAATACAAAAGGTATCGTAGGTTATTGGAAGGACATAGCAGTTTATGGTCATAGATTACAGCCTCTGTTTTCATATTTGTGAGAAATGTCTACAACGCATAGTCTGAACGCAGGGTCTTCAGTTCTCTTAGCTCTAACCATACTACTTTCCTCTTAGTTTCCTATACAAATAATTTCTCTCTTTCCCTGACTTTTTGCGGATGATGTCACTCTGCATGGAACAGCAGAGGCACAAACACCACACCACCACCACCACCTGCTCCTTCCACCTGACTCCACTGGCCAACTGCAATTCCTCCCTCAATTCTCAGCTGCAACATCGCTTACTTGCGAAGCCCTTACCAGACCATTTAAAATAAGCTTAAGTGCCCTGGCATAACCCTCCCCACACATGCTCTGTCCTTCCCCTTTCTGAACCATCACCACACTTTTAACTACTTACCCAGTTTTGGGCTCCCCCTAGAATGGAGGGTCAGAGGTCAGGCACCAACCTGATCTTCTTCAGCAACAAATTCTCTAATAATAAACTGCTCAACAAATGTTAAATAGATGAACAGATGAATGAATGAACAAATGAACAAATAGCTGCTATCGCTCAAGGTAAAATACATCACAGTCATATTGTTTCTACGGCCTAAATAACCATACAAAAGCCCCATGCTTGTGACATGTCAAATGGGAAAAAAGGAGACCTATAGACAGACTCATTCAAGCCTGACCAAGCTTCAGGTTACACACAAAGCTTTCCTCCGTCTTGGGAACAACCAGTTCCCAGAACAAGTTGGCTTCTACTTGAAGCCATCATACTTCTCCTCTCCCTCATCTTCCCAGTGAAAAGCCACATCCCAGCTAGGTGCCTTTTGCCATGCCAGCAATGAAGACACACACTGCCCCCCTCCACAGACCAAGCTCGGAATTTAACTCATTCCCTCCCAGATGCAAGGCAGCTGTCTATGTCGACAAATGGAGCTCTGTGGCATCTGAACTGTCCTCACCTCTTCACATTTCATTTTTCAAAGGAATCTTTGTGCCTAAAATGAACATTCTGGAAACCAGAAATAGAGAATCCAAGTAGGTCAGTATGAATGATCCCATTTGAGGAGATTCCTTTGCTGGGAGGGCAAGGCTTGTCAGCGTTGTGGTGGGACCCCTGTTAACCACTGTCCCCATTTCACATCACACCGATTGAATTATGCCTCTTAGATGGAAAAACATTCTCCCCAAAACCAAGATGGCACACAAACTGAAGGCAACATTTGCTAGAAAATGGTGACCATGTTTGTCAAATAGAGAGGGGACAAATTAATAGAGAACAACAAACTCAAGGGCTACCAAAGAAAAACAGCTGAAAAATGACAACCAACAGTTGACTTGGCAGGGTAACCACACTATTTCTGCTGATACTTTAGCCCTGCAATTTATGTAAATCTACCCTTTTTTTCAATCCACTGCTTCTTGGCACCTGCACTTTAGCTACTGAAGCTCTCTTTGGCATCTCTCTGTAGTAACTAATCATGTCCCAGCCCTGGTGGTCAACCAGAGGGTAAATTTGTTATCAAAGGGTCCTCACTCCTCGAGAGACCATTTCTATGTTAAAATTTATTTGCAATGCTCCCTATCCACCAAATACAGTTTTAAAAACATTCTACAAAACATCATCTTTGAAAGTTGAAGCCTGCCAAAATACATGTTAATTCACCCACATGTTTCTGCATTATATTTTTAGATAACTTTACATCAATACGAAAGATACATATAGCAACAAAGAAGAAGAATGAAAAGTGATATATAGATTTAAAGTTTTGTATGTTCCCTATATGTCAATTCGATTTACTAAATAATAATATTTTTAGATTCAGATCAGCAAAAATGCTCAGGTTTAGCACAGCCAAGGCTGACCACAGTATGGAAAAAAAAGCCCTCTCAAATCCTATTGGTGTCTAAATGAGCACAATTCATTTATAAGGTAATGTGGCAAAATCTTAATTGACTGGCCCACCAATCCTACTGCTAGGAATTTACCCAATGAATATATTTACACAAGAAACTTAGTGTTTATGTAAAAGGGTGTCTAAGGTAGCACTATTTATGATCAAAAAAAGTCCAAATGTAGAATAAGGAGGAAACAAAATAGATTTTTTTTTTTAAAGAATCAGAAATTCTTAGAGCTACACCTTGGGTGAGGGGCAAGGAGTTTTTCATAGTTATAGGAACAGGGATGGTAACAGAAACAGAGCAGGAAAGGAGTGTCCTTGTTTATTATTACAAGGAAGTACTGCCACAGCTATTTATCCTTCTTCGTGGTGTTTGAGAAATTTAACTATAGAACTTTGAGCTACTTTGAAATTATTGTTGTAGTTGCAAGACAGAGACACTATGTAAAGCCTGAACTAAGTAGGCTTTCTTAAAAAGTAAACACACACGCACAGAGGTTTTTTTTTAATTGAGGCATAGTTTATATACAATATTATATAAGTTTCAGGTGTACAACATAGTGATTCATAATTTTTAAAGGTTATACTCCATTTAAAGTTATAAAACATTGGCTATTTTCCCTGTGCTGTACAATATATCCTTGTAGCTTATTTATTTTATATATCGTAGTTTGTACCTCTTAACCCCCTACCCTTGTCTTGCCCCTCCCCACTTCCTTCTCCCCACTGCTAAGCACTAGTTTGTTCTCTGTATCTGTAAATCTGTTTGTTATATTCACTAGTTTGTTTTATTTTTTAGATTCCACATATAAGTGGTAATATACAGTATTTGTCTTTCTCTGTTTGACTTATTTCACTAAGCATTATACCCTTCAAGCCCATCCATGTTGTTGAAAATGGCAAAATTTCATTCTTTTTTATGGCTAAGTAGTATTCCATTGTGTGTGTGTGTGTGTGTGTGTGTGTGTGTCTATACACACACACATAAACATTGGAGTGCATGTATCTTTTCTCATTAGTGTTTTCCTTTTCTTTAGATATATACCCAGGATTGGAATTGCTGGATCATATGGTAGTTCTATTTTCAGTTTTTTTTTTAAGGTTTTTTTTTTTTTTGATGTGGACCATTTTTAATCTTTATTGAATTTGTTACAATATTGCTTTTGTTTTATGTTTTGGTTTTTTGGCCGCGAGGCATGTGGGATCTTAGCTCCCTGACCAGGGACCGAACCCACACCACCTGCATTGGAAGGCAAAGTCTTAACCACTAGACTGCCAGGGAAGTCCCCTATTTTTAGTTTTTTGAGGAATCGCCATACTGTTTTCTACAGTGGTTGTACCGATTTACAATCCTACCAATAGTGTACAAGGGTTCCCTTTTCTGCACATCCTCACCAACATTTGTTATTTGTGGTCTTTTTGATGATAGCCATTGTGACAGGTGTGAGGTGATAGCTCATTGACACACACTGGTTTTAATATGCAAGTATACCCAAGGTTTACAAACCCTTTCTTACTCTACAAATACACATGTATTCTACATCCCAACAATTTGGAAGCCCTTCATACATCATTCTCTTCTACCTTTTACCCCATGGGAGACTCAGAGATACTAATAAAAATAAGAGAGACTTTGTACACCCACTATGAGCCAGGCACCTGCTAAGGGCTTTACATGGCCACCAACACAATGGCTGACAGCCCCCCACCCCTGCCAGAGAATTAACTCTCTCACTTGGCATATATTTCCTATTATCACCTCATTTCTTGGCCTCTGGTGGGAGGGAATCTGCACGCTTTCCTTTCACTTTTCCCAATCTGTCCCTCATTTATCCTGTTAATCTCCCCGCAGGCAACCCCTTTCTCGTGAACACCAGCTCTTTTTCCATTCTTCCACCCTCACTTCAGCCTTCCATCCCCTACCTAGGTTCTTCAGTAAAACCTCCCTCTTAAGATTTGGTCCCCTCTTTCTGCATGCCCCCTCTTTTTTTCCCATTTGTTAACTGCTCCAAGAGGAGGTCCTGAAACTGTCAGCATACTTAGGACGGGGAAAAAAAAGTGTTATCTTTTTTTTTCCAGAAGCTGGCCTGGCACTCACAGTGAGGCCGTGTTAATCTCCTGTTGGACACAAACCACCTCACAGAACACCGACTTCAGACAAGGTTACTCTGAGACCATGATAAAGTGAGACAAAACAAAACCACGTCACAATTTTGTCTAAGCACAGACGGTAATAAGGACACTGTGCCACCAACATACCAAACACCCCCTTGGTTATAACGAGCGACTGCTGCTTACTTACCAATGATGATTTTATCTTCCATCTAGTCTGCCCTTCCTATATATAAGATTTATTGAGCTACTCAGTCATAGAATTGTGCCCACTTTCTCACAGCCTCCAATCTAGAGCAAAACCTTCTTCCCTGAATCACTTAACCCAAGCCCAAATCCTATAATAGGTTTCTTCTAACACCCTATTACTGAGACTCCGCATTTTCCCATAATGCACGTTCTCTCTCACTGCAACAAGTAATAGATCCAAAATGCTCAACAAGTGTGCTCTTGCTGGTCACTGGCTGGATGGCACTGACACTAACATGAAAGGAAACAAAGTCTAGGTTCTGAAGGAAAATGGGATGTCATCTTACTGATGCTTCCAGCCCATCAACAGCCACTCACCCCCAACTCACAGGGCTCTGGCCAGAACTTCAGCTCCTCAGATCCAGCATTCTGCCGCCCCAAGCACTAGCACTTATGAAAAACGAGAACTATGCCTCATGCAATCTATCATTTTTCTATTTATTAAACTACTATTGCAACTGAGATGCTATTCTTCTGCTCCAAGATACATATTATCTACTTATAAAAAAATTCTGTGACCTGCATTTTACTTATGATTTTTCCTATGAGCAACTGTCAAGTTAGAGAAAATACCTCCAGCCAATGTGCAAAGAAGACTTTTTCGGTTTTGTCTTGTTTTAAATTAATTCTCTGCAATTTCCCTGGGTCAGGAATCCTGTTTTGTTTACCATCATCTCCCCAGCACCTAGCACCATGTATAGAACATAATAGAGGCTCAACATATTTGCTAACATTTTGTAGTTGCATAAAATTTAAAGTACATGGAAAATGGTTATTTTTTAAAAAGACAGGAAAGAGATGTGAAAAGGCGAAAGTCTGCAGAGATGAGAAGATAGCTGGAAGCACTATGGGTATGTGAGAAGGGTCTCCAGCCCACTCCCAAGCTACTTTCCCAGCTGGTGGTCAGGGAGGAAGAGCATACAAACAATCCCATCTAGAATTCCTAGGCTCATAGGCTCTCTTATCCATCTCAACTCCTAACATCTTTTTGGTAACCTCCACGTACTTGTGGAGGACTCATCCAAACTCCCTGGCCGTTTGTTTTTGACTTCCTCACCTCCGATTATCTTTCAGTTTGCCTTGTTGCAACATGCTCACAATTACTCTCAAAACCTTGTCAACACCAAAAACTAACCCCTATTTATGCTAATATCCTACCCTTTAACTTCACCTTCCATCCTCCATCTTTCTTGCTTGACTACTTCCACCTCATCCTGCTCTCCAATGCATGGATCCCACTGCATCATCATCAGCCCTCCCTGGTCATTTCCTCACTTGCCCTGCTTAGATTCCAAGTAGCTCATCATAACTACTCCTTTCTTCTCAACCACAGCATTCACCCCATTCTTAATTTTATGTACATACATGGTGTGTTCCGATACAAGATGTATTTTCACGAAATCAATCAGCTCAGATGTGACTGGTGAACAGGTGAATGAATTCAGTATAATGTGGAAGCTGTGTTGGTTCACAAGCAATTTTTCTGAGGCAATGGGGAGTAAGAATACAGGAGTAGATTTACAACCTCCTACAGGAAATAAAGGAAGTAAGTGTCAGCTTGACTAAAGCCTTTTCAGCTCTATTTTTAAAAATTAAACAAAAACAAAAACAAAAACACCTCCTGCATGTTCTCCTCCCTCCCCAGAGTCACACCGCAGCCGTAACTGGCTCTCCGGTTGTAGCAAGTTGAACTTCCTCCTATGCCCTCCTTAACAGAAGCCTCGCCAAAAAAATCTGAAACAGCCTCCAGCTGGACCTAGATGCCTGCTTGGGCTGTGTATGTTTTCCTGGTGGGGTGCGGAGGAGGGATGCCAATTATTGCTTTTGCCAGTGCTTTGGTTACAAATGTACATAGATATTGAACAGTCTGTACCAATCCTATTTTTCCCCTAAGTCCTAATACTTTTACTGCATGATTTTACAGAATGCCATTTTCAAGACTGCATGTATTTTATTTTAATACTTAAAAATATATGTAACAGGGCTTCCCTGGTGGCGCAGTGGTTGAGAGTCCACCTGCCGATGCAGGGGACGCGGGCTCGTGCCCCGGTCCGGGAGGATCCCACATGCCGCAGAGCGGCTGGGCCCATGAGCCATGGCCTCTGGGCCTGCACGTCCGGAGCCTGTGCTCCGCAACGGGAGAGGCCACAACAGTGGGAGGCCCGTGTACCGCTAAAAAATATATATATATATATATATATATATATGTAACATATTTATTTAGAATATATTTATCAAGTGCCTACCATGTTCCAGGCATTGTTTCTGTTTATTGAAAATACAGTAGTGAACAAAACAGACCCAAAAAAGTCCCTGCCTTTCTAGAGCCTAACATACTAATAAATAGATATTTTTTAGTGGGACAACTGGTAGAGATGTTCTTGTGTTTATTTCTCACCAGTTCTCCCACTGCACTGTAGATTCCATGAGGCAAGGTCTGTCCTCTGTCCAGCCCCAAGCACAGTGTTGTACACACAAAAGGCGCTTCTACCATTCTTTAGACACTTGGAAGGCATGTTCAGCGAAGCTTCAAATTTTACAAGTAAAAAAGGTGGTTTCAGAGAAATGACAATAGCCTCCCAAGTCACAGTGTCTGTTGAGTATCAAGCTGAATAGAATTGGGGTCTCCAGGTTCCCCTCTAGGTATTTAAAGTACAAAGCAAACTGTAAGAACTAAGGGTACTTGAGTACAATACTTAAGTACAAAGTCTGAAGATTTTAGTCTTTGCTCAGAGAATCATCTAAGAAAAACCAAAAACAATAACAACAGACTAAAACAATCAAGGAAGATGTGACAGTCCTTGCCAATTTTTCCAGAAGGTCCCTAGTTATAATGCTTATTAATAACTTAAGCAGAACACAGGACATTGACTAGACATCTCCAATGATAAACAGAAAATGAGAATAAGCTCCATCGCTTTAAAATAGGAGTTGAAAGGATGATAAAGACAATTTCAAACCCAGTAGTGGTTGAATAAGGCAAGTCAGCATCCATATAGCATTATAGTAAAGTGCTTTTAAAATTATCCAAATTATTATAGAGTAGTAGGATACTCCCTGGGGATCCTTGAATTCAAAGTCATTAGGCAGGAAAAAGAAAGAACTTTATAAATTATGTATGCCAAAATTATGTATGTCAGAAAATATTACCTTCTTTATAGAACTAACTATAGTTAATATTTGTGTTTTTTAAGCATTTTACTGTTAAAGTAGGAAAAAAAGGTAAACTAAAGATTGTGTCATAGAAGTAAAATACTACTAACGGCATTCAAATGCTCTTTGCCACTTCTCGCAGCATCTCCAGGATATGTGCCACCTCTTACATAGATTACTGTAATAATTCTTAGGCATATTTCACCCAAGTGATAATAACAAAATTAAGATAACAACAACATGTGTCCGGTGCTAAGGAAAGCACTATGACATGTGCTGTGCTTAACTTCTCTTAATCCTCACAATAACCCTAAGAAGTAGGAACTACTACTACTCTCATTTTAAAGCTGTAGAAACCGAAGCTTAAGCATATTTAACTTACTTAGAATTCAAAGCAGGAAAGTGTGATTCCAGGGTTCATGTCTTTAACACTGTACTATATACCTATTTGCAGCTTCTACTCTAAATTCTAATTTAGCTCTCTAAAGCATAGTGCTTCAATACTTTGAATGACTCCTTCCATATGAAGAAAAAATTATTTTACTGAGCATTCAAAGCCCTTCCTGCCCTGACCCCAAATCTATCTTTCAAGGCCTGTCTCTCACACTTCAATCACTGAACTGAGTATTTTTTTCCTTAATATATAAACAGATTTCCCAAACCCTTCATCTGTGTGCACACTCTGCTCTTAGGAATGTCCCACCAGTTCATCTCTTCCCATCAAAAACCAACCCATTGGGCTTCCCTGGTGGCGCAGTGGTTAAGAATCCGCCTGCCAATGCAGGGGAGACGGGTTCGAGCCCTGGTCCAGGAAGATCCCACATGCCGCGGAGCAACTAAGCCTGTGCACTGCAACTACTGAGCCTGCACTCTACAGCCCGCAAGCCACAGCTACTGAGCCCACACGCCACAACTACTGAAGCCTGCACGCCTAGACCCCGTGCTCCAAAGCAAGAGAAGCGACTGCAATAAGAAGCCCATTGATACAACTAGAGAAAGCCTGCGTGCAGCAACGAAGACCCAACGCAGCCAAAAATAAATTTTGACAATAAATAAATTCAACAAAAAAAAAACCCAACCCATTACCCAAGACCAAGCTCAAAAGCCACCACCTCTGTGGCATTCCTTCAACCAACTGTGCACATGCTATAGCATCTGATTGGCTGCCCTGTATTTGAACATTCCAGTCAAAACTCCACGAGAGTCCATGACGTAATTGTACATAATGCATTATAAAGTAAAGTGGTTGAACTTGAGGCAATTATGCAGAGGTTACAGTTATGACACATTTATTTGCATTAACATATTTCTGTCTTCTTTTGAGTCATAGAAAAATAGGTCAGGTCTGACAGGCTGAATTTTAACAGTCAATCACCACCATTAGCCATTCTCTTCAAGAACAATATTATTCAAATTGTCAACAGTGACTTTAATAAGACACATGGCCTAGTTACTATGCATCAGACCATCTCCCTCATTGAATGCTTAAATAAGAAAGGAAAAGCATTCTAAATAAATTCTCTCTTCAGTTGCCGCTAAAAATAGCCTTTGGCCATACAATATAAGCACTATACAATTTACATTAGAAAAAATTCTTTATAGAATATAAGATCTAGACATATTTCTTAATTGTAAGCCAAAACAATCCAAAATAAGAAACAAAAATCCCTTCTGAACTAGATACATGAGATTTAAAAGACTAGTTTTGCTACAGTCTCCCAAAGCAAGCAGGGTTCCTCTCAGAGGGCTTTCTTTTAACGATCTAGAATTTCTCTTTTTATCGTTCAGAAAACATCCTCCTATGCTCCAATGGCCTCCATTCCAGAGGAGCTATGTACAATTGTCGGCTCAGTTGATGCCTGGGACTTCATCCACGTGCACAATCCCGTTGGGGCACAAGCAGAGGTAACAAACTCAACCAGCAACTCAAAGAGAAAAGTGAAATGGCCAGGGCCATGATATGGCTCTGCCATCCTTCATCACATCACAAAGAGAACCCCTACCCATCAGCAGTGCTTGCAACCAACATTCACACTGGGGAACTTGAAAGCACGTGGAACAAGATGAGAACGATGAGGAGGCATTTAGGATAAAATTTACCCTGCAGAATACAGTTGGAGTTTATCGATGAAATTGCCAAGATGGGAAAGGAACAAATACATCCTGACAACCTTGCTGCCTGTCAATGAGAGATACTTATCCAAAGACACACCATGGTTGTAAGTGCTACTTCTCTGAAATGCAGTGTTAACAAGCCTTCCTTTGGTAGCAGTCTTGGGTTTGAAACCTGGCTTACCAGGTGTGAGGTCTTGGGAAACTTACTCTCCTTGACCTTCAATTCCCTCATCTATAAAATAAAAACACTACCTCTCCCAGCAGTCTGGGGATTGAGACAGCATTTAGAAAGCAGACAGCACGGTGCATACCACATAGTAAATGCCAGTAAGTTATGGTTCCTGCTATTATCATTTGATTTTTATTATCTGAAGGTATTGAAACAAAGACTTATCTGTCTAAAACTGTGCTGCCAATACAACATTTGTTAACGATGGAAATGTTCTATACCTGTGCTGTCCACTTTGGTAGTTACTAGCCACATGTGGCTCTGAGCACTAGAAATATGGCTAGTCCAATGGAGAAACTGAATTAATTTTACTTAACTTTAATTAATTTAAATATAAACAGTCCCATGTGGATAGTGTCTACTGTATTGAATAGCATGCGTTTAGAATAATTAAAATACCACTTTCATTTGAAGGGAAAATGACCTAGCCCAATGGCTCTAAAATTTCAACTGGTAGGCCACTATCAGCCGTCAAGTTTTCAACAGTCCATAGCAAAACAAACTAAAAAATTAAGTTTCATGAATTTTTCATAAAGCTAAATGCATTCCATTTAAAGGACTATTGCTCCTTCTGAGATTGGATGCTCACTGTAAATTTTTATGAAATTTAGCCATTCATTCAACAATTGTAAGTCCTTTCTATATGCCAGGCATTATTCTGGGGATACAGCGTAAATAAAACATTTTCCTCCTTCATTCTAGTGGAGGAAGACAAACACACACACAAACACACACACACACAGCATACACACAGAAGTCTACAAAGAAAAATAAAGCACAAAAAGGTAATAGAGAGTAGAACAGGGGGAGGGAAAAGGTCAGGGAAGCCCTTTCTCATACTGTGGCACTTGAGGAAGTATCTAAAACAGGTGAAGGAGCTAGTCATGCACTGAAGAAAAAGCATTCCAGGCAAAAGACACAGTTAGTACAAAGGCCCAGAAGCAAAAACAAACTTGGTATATCCGAGAGAGTTTAGTATGGCTTAAGAGGGTAAGTTATAGAAAATGAGGTTAGGGTATTTATCAGAACCAGATTACATAGGACATGGCTGGACACTGTAAGGATTTTTTTTTTTTTAGAAAATTTTAATTTTGGAATAATTTTAGATTTGTAGAATAATGATAGTTCACAGAGCAGATCTCTCAGCCAGTTTCCCCAAATGTCAAACATCTCACACAACTGTGGTACACTTGTCAAAACAGAAAATAGCATTAGTACAATAGAATTAATTAAACCCCAGATTTTATTCATATTTCATCACTTCTCCCACTAATGTCTTTTTCTGTACCAGGATCCAATCCAGGACACCACACTACATTTAAACATGTCTCCTTAGTCCTTTCTGCTCTGTGACAGTTTCTCAGTCCTTCCTTGTTTGTCATGTCCTTGCAGTGTAAAGAACACTGATCAGGTATTTTGTAGATTATCCCTCAATATGGGTTTCTCTGATGTTTCCCTTGTGTTTAGTCTAGGGTTATGGGTTTGGGGAAGAATACCACAGAGATGAACTGCCCTTGTCATCATATCCTATCAGGTGATGATATGATAGCCACATGATTTATTACTGGTGAAGGAGTCTTGGCTTTTATTCTGAATGAGATGGGAGCCATGGGAGAGTTTTGAGCAAAGGACGGACATAGCCACACTTTTAAAAGGATCATTCTTGAGCTGTGTTGAGAAGAGTTCGTTAAGAGGCAATAAGCATGGAAAGCAATTAGGAGATTATTGAATGATTCAGGTGAGAGATGACTTTGGTGGCTTAGGCTAGGATTGTGGCAGCTGACGTGGTAAAAAGGGGTTGAGTTCTAAATATATACTGAAAGGAGAACCAACAAAATTTGCTCATGAATTGGATATGAGATGTGAGAGACAGGCCAAAAGATAATGAAAAGATTTCTGTCCTGAACATCAGATGGGAAACACTGAAAGAAGACCAAGGGAATGGGGGGAATTAAGAATCTAAGTTGGACTCACTGCATTTGCAATGCCTATGAGACATATAAGCAGAGAGGTGGAGTAGCGATTGAACAGATGATTCTAGAATTCAAAGGTGATACTGAGGTCAAAGATATAAATTTGAGAATCATCAATAAACTGATGGTATCTAAAGCCATAAACTGGATGAGCTCACCCAGGGGCTGAGTGTTGAGAAAAGAGAAAAAGTCTGACATGAAAAATCACGAAGCTAGGGCTTCCCTGGTGGCGCAGTGGTTAAGAATCCGCCTGCCAATGCAGGGGACACGGGTTGGAGCCCTGGTCTGGGTAGATCCCACATGCTGCAGAGCAACTAAGCCTGTATGCCACAACTACTGAGCCTGCGCTCTAGACCCTGCAAGCCACAACTACTGAGCCCACGTGCCACAATTACTGAAGTCTGCGCACCTAGAGCCCGTGCTTCCCAACAAGAGAAGACACCACAATGAGAAGCCCGCGCACCGCAACGAAGAGTAGCCCCTGCTCGCTGCAACTAGAGGGAGCCCGCGCACAGCAACGAAGACCCAACGCAGCCAAAACTAAAATAAATAAAAATAAAATAAAATTTTTAAATGACGAAGGTAGTCGATGATAGCTGTCTTTTTTTTTTTCAATTTCCTAAATTGGAAAAATTAAAAGCTGGCAACTCTATAGCGATCTTCAAAGGTTTGGTGGTATACATATAAACAATTGTACATATATTTACTTATTTTACTGTATCTCATTTTTTTCACTCCAAAGTCCTGAGAGAGAACCATAAGTCTAAGTAATATCTCCAGCTCCCTTTGCTATCTTTAGTTTTTCAAAGGTTTTCCTGGAAGGCACTATTTTTCGTGGACTGTAAAATTACCGGATTTTACTTTGGAGAAAAGAGGAGGTATGGTTTTAAGGGCTTCAAGAGCATGGATCCTGTGGTAGGAGAGAGGCCCAGAGGGCAGCAATTACTTGGTGCTGTCCCAAGGCCCGGTGACACTGGTGAGGCGGTGTGTGGGGTAGTTAAGATCAGAGACTCCGGAAGGGGGCATGGGTATGCCCCAGCTTAGCCACTTATTAGCTACAGGACCTTGAATGAGTGGCTGCCCTCCCTGAGCCTCTGCTTGCTTCTCAGCATAACAGGGTTCTTCTTCTAACATACTGAAGCCCTAAGCACAGCGCCATATCCAAGATTTTTGGCCAGCTGCAGTTTTGGTGCAATGCTGTCCAAGACAGAACAAAGATAAATCGTCCTATAAGCAAATCTCTTTCAATTAGGGAAGGAGGTGTGAGAGAAATAGTGTCACAAGCAACCATTTTTAACTTTTTTTTTTTTTTTTTTTTTTTTTTGCGGTACGCGGGCCTCTCACTGTTGTGGCCTCTCCCATTGTGCAGCACAGGCTCTGGACGCGCAGGCTCAGCGGCCATGGCTCACAGGCCCAGCCACTCCGTGGCATATGGGATCTTCCCGGACCGGGACATGAACCCGTGTCCCCTGCATCGGCAGGCGGACTCTCAACCACTGTGCCACCAGGGAAGCCCCTATAACAATTTTTTAAATGCCTGTATCTACCAGCTGCCTTCCTAATGAAGCATAAATCTTTCAGATATAGCATTGAGGTTTGCAATTCCCAAATTCTAAATGAACGAATGAAATCTCAGGATGATGACTTTTTCAGAGGAAGTTCAGAAAAGGAGCTAAAGAGAAAACCAAGGTTTATTCCAGATCTTACATATCAAGTATAAGCATGAGGTGGGACAATTTCTAATATTTTTTTCCCTATCTTCTTAAGCAGTGGTTATCAAGCTTCAGTGTGAATCAGAATCACCTGGAGAACTTGTTAAACTGTGGATTGCTAGGTCCAACCTCAGAGTTTGATTCAGTAGGTCTGGAAGGTCTGGGGTGGTCCCAGAAACTCTGAATTCCTAACAAGTTCTTAACTGATGCCAATGCTGCTTGTCTGAAGACCACTCTCTGATAACCACCGCTCTAAAGAATGTCCGTTATGTCAAAGCCATATCTGAGAAGATTTGTGTGGACACTAATCTCTTTTATTTACTTCCAGCAGGGCAATGACTGATGGCCAACGGTGCCTGAAAGATTTTACCATATGATTTGCAAATCCAGTCCTAGATATTTACTGTGTGAATCACTTTCCAACCATCCAGAACTTCCAGGAATTCATGGACACCAAACCACACACTTCTGAAAGCCTTCCCTAAAAGGAAAGCTTAAGAAAAGCCCAGAGGATATGAAGTAAAGACACTCAAAAATGAATTCAACAATTACTTCATAGCAACACTGTCAAACTTTGACATAACCAAAGCCCATATGAAATATACTAGAAATTGACTACAGCAAAACCTAAGACAGCCCAGCCAAAGTGCAGGAAAAAACATTTTAATAACTCTTACTACTTCTTTTAAAAACTATACCATGATTGAGGACTAGTAAGAAAAAGAGAGTTCAGTTAAAATTGCTCTACATTATTAAATACAAATAAAAATTCAGAATTATGCCATCTACTCCACAAGATTTACATTAATAATTTAATGAAGAAAATACTTAGTGAAAAGCATATTCTGGACAAGGCACTGTTGGAATGAAATACACCCCCCCCACACACTTATCCCCAGACTCAAGGATGTCCATGTCATGAGCTGATGAGTGTTACAACAGAAAAAAACATATATTTATACCATACTGAACACAGAGGTAAAACAGACCATTACACGGGGGAAATCAGTCCTGGACTTGTAAGAATGGAAGGGCATCCCAGGTGAGAACATGGAAAACACCAAGTTCTAGAAAGAGAGACAGCTCAGGGATTACCGGGGGAAGGCTGTAAAATGTGCCAAAAAGTGGAAGATGCCCTTGGGAGTATAGCAAAGGGTGAGGCTATTAAAGCGGGAGGGAGACCCCCCAAAGGCAACCCATAAGAAAGAGTGTGGCCTTTGCCACACATTTAACAAGCAGTAAATGAATAAAGTCTCACCCCATACAGGAAACAGAGCATCCCTGTCAGAATGCAGAATTTAGGCATAAATATAGTAATAGTAATAGCAGATGTCAAGTATGAAAACTTTCTTGAGATTCACACAAAGTGATAGAAAAGGTAACAAACAGAAATCAAATCTTTGATTGCAAATATCCTTACTCTTTTCTCATAATCAGGCAGGATTGGGGGAATTGTCCCCAGTTGAGGCTCTATGTGCTGCTTTACAAAGGATTCAATACAGCACCCCCTATTGAAAATCACTGCCAGAAACCAGCAAACTGCTTAATATTCTCTAATATCAGTAGGAATGGCAATGAAAACTTAGAGGTTGAAGAAACTGCAGTTCAAGTGCAGGCAAACCTGGGTGTCAGGTTCCATGGTATGTGCCTTTGTTTCCACCTGTGTAGTCTGCTTGCACATGGTATGTCTTCAGAGGTAAGATCCAGGGATTCCATGACAGCAGGACAAAGGAGGCAGGTGTGGTGGAAAACATGAAGCCTGTTTACAGAGTCCAACATACAAAGCAACTGGGCCTGTTTGAAATTATTTATCTACAAATTTTATTCTAGCAAGAAATGAACATAAAAGGGCCAAGGGAAAAAGAAAGTACATTCTAATGTGGTTCTCAAGGAGCCATCTTCACAGCTACCATGTGGTCCAGGCTACTCCTGCTCTTGTTCACTTCGGGACTACAACAGTTTCCTAGTGTCCAGTGGGCTTGGGACAGTCTGAGTTAATATTGTCCAAGTAGTAAAGCACCTCCTCTCACTCTCAGAAATGTCCCAGTTTGGATGATGTATAGTCACTCTACTTCTCATTTATTCTCACCTAACTTCAATCCTTTTTCCACATCACAGGCAAAATGATACTTGCTACACTACTACAGTCCTTGATTCCTTCCCAGCTTAAAACCTTTCCTTTGATCCCACTGTGTTGGCATCCAAGGCCTATACTGCTAGGCTCATTCCTGCACCTTTCCTTCTATCATCCCCAGAATTCTTCAGTTCCTCAAGGATGCTGGAGACTTCTGCCTTGGGCTCTCATACATGCTGTTCCTGCTACCAGGAATGCTCCCCCATCGTCTCCCTTTCCCTGTTAATTCCCAGTCAGCATGTGGAGCTCAACCCAAAAATCACTTCCTCAGGAAAGCCCTCCCTGACCACCTTTTCAAACTATGCATTTTCCCTTCCCCTTATAACACCACATGTGCAACTGAATACTTGTGTGTGTAGTTTTTTAATATCTGTCTCCACAGTGCCTGAGGGTAGGAACTATGATGGGGTTTGCTCACCACTGAATCCCCAGTGGCTAGAATAATGTCCTCCTCATAGTAGGTGCTCAATTAATATTACTGAATAAATGAATTCACTTATCAGATCACATCATAATTTTTGATGTGGAACATAATTTGTAAACAGACTTCATGTCATTCATTGGTGATGTAATTTCCTATTGCTGCTCTTACAAATTATTAAAAACTTAATGGCTTAAAATAGCACAAATCTTTTATCTTATAGTTCTAGAGACAAGAAGTCCAAAATGGATCTCACGAGTCACAATCAAGGTGTCAGCAGGACCATATTCCTTCTGAACGCTCTAGGGGAGAATCCCTGCCTTTGTCTTTTCAAGCTTTTAGAGGCGTCCATGCATTCCTTGGCTCCTAGGCACATTCCATCTCCAAAGCCAGTAATGACATTACTCTAATATCTTCCTCTATCATCACATCTCCTTCTCTGACTCTCTCTTGCCTCTCTCTTTCACTTATAAGGATCTTTGTGATTATCTTAGGCTCACCTGGATAGTCCAGGATAATCACCCCATCTCAAGATCCCTAATTTAATCACATCTGCAAGATCCTTTTGCCATGTAAAGCAACATAGTCACAGGTTTCAGGGATTAGGATGTCCACATATTTGGGGGGGCCATTCTGCCTACAATTGGTTTTAAATGTACTTATTTCCCTATAAGAATACTAACAACAATAACAGAAATGAGAATCTATTACAGTTCTATATCTTAGAGAATCACTATGAAAACTCATCTATAGACAAGGCGAAGAAGAGCAGCATGAAAATAATCACAATTCGTTCTTTTCTTGGAATAATTTCTCATGAACATCTCAGATGATTTGCTCAATTCAAAGCAACTGTGTTAATAGCCAAATGTGAAATGGGCTTTTTCATAAACTCAACTGGGTAACTGGAGGGCACAGAATTTAATTCAGTTAAACTTCGTAAGTTTTATACCAACACTCCAAAAATGTAATTCCATGAGATAGACTCTTACTAACATCAAAGGTCTTGATACACAGTTCTTAACAATTTATGGACCATAAACCTTGGAATTTACAGGATATTCAGACAGTTTAGAGTATTAAGACAAAATGGTTTCAGCTAGGATATAGACACCATGACAAGCAGTAGGAACAGCATTTTCCTCTATTGTCTTGAAACAATTGATTCTTCCTGATCTCCTTTAGGGTTTACAGGGGGAACAACTGCTTTCACAAAGAGCCTCTCCTGTCCAGATTCCTTTGGTCTATACCACCTCTCCCCCTTCTCAGGGAACCAAGCATACTCAAGGCCACACACTGCATTCTTCTAAGATCTGGTCTCTTTCCTTAAACCCACCATATACCGAGTTATATCCAGAAGAGTTCCTCCCATCCAGGCATTCGCTTATCCATGAAGAAAAGCAAGCTGGATTTCATTCAAGAGCCAAATTCCCTGACTCTTATCACTTACATTTGGCTTTTCCCCTGCTTTTAATTTATTTTCACCTTATGCATACACTAATCATTCAACAAATATTACTAAGTGCCTACTCAGTAGCAAACTGAGTATGAAGTTGTAATAGTGAACAAGACAGGCATGGCTTCTGTCCACATGGAGCTTACATTCTATTGGAGAGACAAATTAAACTAATAATTATACTAACGATTGTAATAGTGACACTTGCTATGGAAAAATCACAGAAATCACAAAATGGCTACATGTGGGCAAAATCTGACCAAGAATTTCAGATAGCTGCTAACTTAAAAAATGATAATAATAAGGAAATTTCACAGTGAAATAAGCATTTTCTGTTACTCTGAAAAACTGGCTAGAACTGAGCAACAGCTGTCCTTTTTTGATATGGCACATGGTTTCTGGTTTTCCACAGTCCTCAGCACTCCCTTACGTCTCCCCGACACTAAGCCCAAGTTCTATCACCATCTGTCATCACATTTATGCTGCTATTTTTTCTACAGACCTGTGTTACTAGCCATGTGATTATCTAATTTTAAGTTTTAATTAATTAAAAGTTAAATAGTAACTAACCGTTTAGGTCCATAGTTACACTAGTCACATTAAGGGCTCAATAGCCACATGCTGCTAGTAGATACCATCATAAACCAGGCAGATATAGAACACTTCCATAATCACAGGAGGTTCTGCTATCAACAGTCCATTTCATTCTTTACATCACATACTTGGCTCCTATAGGCATACCAGTCTGCAAGTCCTACTATAAGACGATATGAAATCGTTTGAAAATGAGAACCAAAGTGAATCTGGGAATTCAAGGAAGACTCCCCTGTGGAAGTGATCACAAAGCTGGGATCTGAAAGACAAATGACGTTGCCAACTCACGTGCCAACATTAGTTGATTAAAGATACTTGGAGAGAAAGTGATCTAGGCAGAAAGAACAATGCATAAGGGAATATAAGGTGGGAATTTATCTTTATGGAAATCTTTCCTGATGATCTTAGCTCACTAAATGTCTCCTTCCTAAAAAAAAAAAAATCCTTGGTTAGCACATATCCAAACAGTAAAGGGTTACATATAAATTCAGAGCTTCAGATAATAGTGCCATACTTTTTTTTCAAGTATCCCTTGAGAAATGATCTCCATTTGAAGGGCACATACCCAGAAAATCAACTTTTCTTCCTCTCCATTTCAGGATGATAATTTCCAATTCTGAAACTATCAAGGCCCTAAATGTGAAGGCCATCTGCTGAGCAGACCGTTTCCCTGGGAACAGCAAATGTTCTTCTTGCGTGGATTCCACTGTAATATTTTTCCTTTCTAAAGGACAGTGACTTTGCTGTGGAGGAAGGCATCCTCAATTTTTTTTAGAACCTGCATCTTCCGGGAAAATGATGTGCTTTGTGAGTTGTTTCAGATCCCATGCTACTAAAAGCTAGGTTTTTGCTAACAGCTTCTCAAGTCCTAGGGTCTATTTATTACTTGAGGCATTTTTGGACCCTTGGTGGTAAGAATAGGGAAACAGGTCTGATCTTTCCATGAAAGGAGACCTTATTTTCTGGTACCACGCAGCCAACCTCTACTAAGCGACAACCTCTCCAAAGCTTAATTAGTTCTGTTTAAGAATAGAGAGAAAAATTATAGATGACTAACTACTGCCCTAAAAGCCCAGGAATACAACAGACATGTAAACATGCTTAATCCCTCCAATCAATGCAAAAACAGACACATGTTACAGGTGCTAAATGAACAACCAACACACATGTTGGTAAAAACATCAAGGCAAGTCAACATATAAAGCCTACAGGAGAACCATCTCTCATACAGTTCTTCCACTGACCTCTCACAGGACATCCAAATGCAGTTTTTGAGGCAAAAACAAACCCAACTTGCTACTTCCCGGCCTAAGCCATTCTGCCCACTCCCAGATCCTTGAGACCAGCAAGATTTAAGATTTTATTCCCATCAGCAGACTCCCAAACCCACAAAATACCTGCCTGTACCTAAAGCTACATTTTATACTTCATTAACCTGGTATTTTTCCAGCGTCAGTGGGAATCTCCATCACACCACCAGATGACGGCATCACCCTTCCTGGACTCCACATGTGTTTATTGCAAGAAGAAATAAAAATCCTCCATACTCAAACCCTTCCAGTTGGCCTGTCTAATACTTGCTTGTACTTTCATCTTTACTGTGAAGCAACCTTGTTAAAAACTTTATTTTTCAGGTGCCACCATGGATAAATCAGTCTTTTGATCAGGGAGAAAGCATATGCGAAACTGGGAAAGGACACATTTTCCTTTTTCTGGGAAGGTTTTGAGGTTGTCAGTCACTGTAAAAATCTTTTCTTGGGAATGCTGTCCACATCTGCAAACTGTTCCTATAACATCTACGTAGAAATCGATTTAAGAATATAGCTTTGCTCTATGATAAGCAATCTTCCTCAGAAAACACCAACCCTGGCCTCCTCAGCTGAACTATAAAGTCACGTTTCTTTCTTTTTTCTATGACAGGACAGAAGTGATTCACACACCTGAATTCCCTAAAAAATGGAAAATTTCACATAGGAGAGTATTTTGATCACTTTTCTTTCTTTTGAAGTCAGGATGTACACGTGAGTTTCAAGGGTTCCTTAGCACAAAGAAAACTTAGCAGGGGATAATGATAATGTGAATAATACATCATTTAAATCACTTCTGCCTTTGCATTTTTTCCTTTTTTTTCACTCTATCAGAAGCAAGCACGTTTGTAAATTCTAAAGTAGATGGCACAAATGTATAGTTTCTGAAGAACATATCATCACGCTTGCACCACTAGTTAGCTGTGTAATGTTATCCCAACCCTTGCCTTCTCTTAGATCTAGGCCAGAGGGGTCCTTCTCCTGGGCCACACACTATAGAGGACCCCACACAGGACAACTCTCAAAACGTAATTTTTTTCTTTTAAGTCTCATAAGAAAGTTTTGTATATTTTTTTATTTGGTGACTGCCTGAACCAACAAGAGGGACTTGTTAGCTGAATTTGGCCTGCAGACCAGAGGATGCTGAGCTGAAAGCCCATGGCAGGGTGAACCACAGCCTCTGCCACTGGGAACCAAGAACAAAATGGATGTCCAGATATACTGAATCCCCCAGATAACTCTGTTCTCTCCCTTCCCCTTGTTCAAAGGATGTGGTCTCAGAGGTACTCAGAACCCCCTGGAAATGGAGAATCAGACAAGTGGGGCCTGGAGGTAGAGAACAGGCCAACCCACCTCCTACCCTGTCCTGCTGCAGCAGATCCATGCTGCCACACAGGCTCACAGGCCACAGAGCTGGCCCCGGAAAGACTGAGGCTCCTGCAGTCTCCAGGCACTGGGCTGAAGCTCCCAGGAGAAAAGGCAGGCATAGCTTAATTAGACCTTTAGCATATTTAGCTATTTGGGTCTGTGGGGCTCCATTACCATTTTCCCTGGGTCCACTAATGTTAGGTAGGGCAGCCTGCCTCTGGCTCCTTGACTAAAAATAAGAGAATTCAATTAAACTGCTCTACAGTTTAGACCTGCTCTAAAAAGTCATTATATTTTTCACTTAAGTACTTTAAGGTAAAGCCAGGTAAAAATTGCAATTCAAGGTGTCAGAAATAAATAAGATTTATTTTTCCAGAGTTATTCCAAGAAGAAATCGTTGAATGAATTGCAGCTTCTGGCTTGCCCTTTCCTATCTCTCATGCCCTATAAAAAGAATGTCATTAAGTAAAACTACGGTTTGAAATGCTTTGGGTTACACACACACAAAAGTACCACAATTACCACACTGTAAAATTCTGCATGTGGTATAAGAATCACAGTTACTCTCTCTCTTTCTAATGATCAATTGCCAATTAACATTTAACCACCTTCCTGCACCGAAGACCTTTTCTAAAACACACAAGAGGAAAAAAACATGGACAGGTTATTTCAAGACTCAGCATTCAAATAATAAGTTTTGAGAGAACAAATAAATGAAAGCCATGTCAAAAGGAACCAAAGACTACAAACACTGAGGAGTGTTTACTATTTTTACTTAGGAGCAATGACTAAAAAATATTTAGAGATGTCAGCTGTGAAATACTAATCTGAATTTTAATTCTTCTGATTTGTTTATACTAATTACAAAGACAGATGTGCTTACTATGCCCACTGCTTAGCCCATAAGCACTGTATGAGAAACAGTTTTCCCCTTCTGATCAGAGGCATAAATAATGTTTCTATATTATGTCTTATTCCCATATATCATGGAACTGGTTGAAATGTATCTGTGGCTACTGTAAATCATAAATACAGTTAAGCAGAACCTCCTCCTTGAATGTAGAAAACAAGTACATAGCAATGAAATCTAGAGCTATACAGTATTTGAGTGTGAGTTCCTTCACAGTCCATTTTAATTGATTTATACAGACAGGAAAGAGGGGGAACATTAAACCTTTTACAAACCTTCCCAAGCTCTCCTAATTAGGCCAGTCCTGCATAAAGAACTTCATAGTTTTAGAAAATCTGAGAGCAATGAAATAAAAAATGAGATAAATTAGGGAAAAACACACATATTCCAACACCTGTTCTCAAATTCTGTGCTTCTAACAAAGGGAAAGTTATAGGTAATAGGCACAGTTCTGTGACCAGGTTCCTTACTGGGCCACAGAAAGGTATTTCTGAAATTTTGATCCATATTTTACCTTTATGAAGGAAATCTGTGAAACAAGCCAAAATCATTAAAGAGCACAGAAAAAGCCATGCTTGACATGAGAGTTTATTTAACAGAACATTATCTGAGACATGTAAAGTAACCAATCTCTGTCAGGATTTAAGGTATCAGTTTAAAAAAAAAAATAGGCATTTCCAATCTTTATTTAAAATGTTCTCAGAACCTTTGTGTCTAGTAGGTACCTGAGTAAATGTTAAAGTAAAAACTAAAATATCTAAAGGAAGTGACCCTGTTCTAGATTCTAAGCCATCATCAATTATCTGACACATCTTAATTTATATCTGCAAAGAAGAATATTTTGTAACACCATCAACTGGGAGCTGCATCCCAATTTCAGAGATACTAAGTGTAAAAACAAGTCATTAAAACACAGAAAATACAACAAATCATTAAACTTGTAAAAACTATAATAAATTTGTCTATAATGATCACTTCGCAAATATTTGTAAAATATATGAAAACACAAACGACTTTACAAACAACTTTGATAGGAAAGTGGAATGAAGAAAATTCCTATACGTGTTCACATAGACAAAAAGTCCCCCTTCATCAAGCCTCTCCCCTACGACTCTGGCTCAGCCTTCTCTCCTACCTCAGAGTTCCTACAATGTTGGCAGTAAAAAGCACACTAGTTTTATATGCATACACATATCCATTTATATACACCCTCACCCACACTCTAGAGCAGGGGTCCACAAACTGTGGCACACAGGCTAAACCAGGCTGCCAGTTTTGTAAACAAAGTTTTATTTTAACAGTCATGCTCATTTGTTTACATATTATCTAAGGCTGCTGAGAACACCCTACAATGGCAGAATTGAATAACTGCAAGAAACTGCAGAACTGAATAACTGCAAGAAACTGAAGGCTTTGCCCACAAAGCCTAAAATATTTATCATCTGATCCTTTAAAGAAGAAAAAAGTTTGCTGAGCCCTGTGCTAGAGCATAAGGCCCTAGAGGGCAGGGGCCATATTTTGAACTGGTCTTATTCTCCCAGTAGCCTCTGGCACCAATTAAAAAGCAGCTAACGTATGCTTATCAGTAGTAGATTTTAGAAATTTAAGAGTAGCGTGCCTCTAAATCGAGCTGAAAGGTCTTCTGAAGACTAATTTCCATTTCTAGAGAAGCCCTTTGCCCTGCTTTTCATCCCTCCTTATACAAGTTAAGATTCAGTATATAAAACAGCCCCACACTAGCTGTATGATTGATACAGAGAGAAACTCTATTTATATCCCTGATTAAGTTGATTAAACAGGCACTTAGACGATCATCGACTGTCTTCCACACCACAAACAATATATAATAAAGAAGCATTAACCACCTAACAGTAATACAAGGCATCAATCATTTCCCAGACATCTGTTAGTCATGCTCTCTGTGCTACTCTAGATAAGGAGCTACCGAATAGAATTAGACACAGCACCTACCCTCAAGGGGCTAACTACCTTCTTTGACTTACTCTCCCCTAGACTCATTTCCAAGTAAGCGCATTGTAAACAGCATGATAGCAAACAGAACCTCAAGTTGATAACAAAGGGATGACCCACTGAGTTATTTGATGAGTTAAAGGCCCTGTGGCAGAAAGAAAGATGTGCAGTCATGGCTCCTTACCTTGAGCTGTATACAAGGATATCGTCATGACTAGATCTAACAAAAGGCAAATGGAAGAAAAATGCAGTCCTTCAGGCCCCTGAAGAGGGAGGAATTCATAGGACTGGAGGTTAAAGAAAAAATAAGCGAAGAAATAAGTGAAAGTCTTTCAGGTAGATTTTAACAGAGAAGATGAAGTTCAATAAGAAAACCTTCCAGAGTGAGGAAGGAATAAAGGCACAAAGATAGGAAGACACAGTGTCTAGTACATCTGTACATGCTCTACAAGGAGAGATATTATGCATTCTCCAAATGTTTACTGAGTGCCTATTCTGTGCCAGGTGATATATCTAGGAGCAAGACAAGTTCTCTTTAGAGGCACAAAAACTGTCTCTAAAGTTGACTTCATATTATCATCACTCTAGTGTAAAGAGGGCACAGTGTAGGTGAGGAATACAGTGGGAGACAAGGCTCAACAGGTAGATTGGGGACCTAATTGTGACGTGCCTGGGAGGCCAGGCCGAAGAGGTTGGAGTCTATTCTCAAGAATATTTATAATATTTTTAATATTTATATAATGAATTAAATATATATACATATTTAATACATTTTAATACAAGTTCTGCTCACATTTTAGGGTACTGGCGATCACTCCTAACACTAATCTTTAAAACCAATTGTATTTATAGCAAAGTACAGAGCAAAATGTGAATTTAACTCTACTCATAAGAAAAGTACCACTACTCATTTTCAAATGTTTGAACTTGATCATTTTGAGATAAACAGAAGGGACCCAGTATATATGTTAGTACAGCAGCCAACATACTGCTGGCTATGGACTAGAGGTTATTTCCAAATGACCTTACATTAATACTCCACATAATCTGCCATCTCTGTATTCACGTGTGTGTGTTTCTCAACCTTGACACCATTGACAATTGAAGCCAAATAATTCTTTGTTATGGAGGGCTGTCCTGTGTACCACAGGACGTTTAGCAGCATCCCTGTCCTCTACCCACTAAACGACAGTAACACACCACACTGTGATAAACAAAACTGTCTCCAGTCATTGCCACATGTCCCCTGGGAGGTGGAATGATTCCCTGTTAATCATCACTGCTCTAAACTTAATAGTTCCATTTTATATTAATAGTAAAAGGTAACATATATTGAGGCTTACAACTGGCCAGTCACTATTTCAATCATGTTTATAAATTAACTCACTTAACCCTCATAATATCCCATTTTAAAGATGAGGAAATAATCAGAGAAAGTACATGTCCTCTCTAAGGCCACATTTCTACTAAGTGGTAGAATCATTTATTGAACCTGAGTTCACTGATGTCAGACCCTTACCTCCTAACTACTATGCCACTTTGCCTTTCTGTAAATGGACAAAATTGACAGCAACAGACCAGGTACAATCTCTATCTTCCCTACTTTGTGACCCAGAGCCATCCAGGAGATCCAGCACACATTTAAGGATATATCTGCACAGCAGAAGCTCTTGCATCTTCCCAGGACTAAAATTCAACTACTGAACAACTGGTAGGACCCAGGCATGCACCAATCCCAGGGACACAGGTCATAAACAACCCCTATGAGTATGACCACCTGATGCCTACAGGATGAATATGAGCTCTACCTTTTCCTCAACCGAAGTTTTGTTTTGCCCAAGCAAGCACTGCCTTAATCAAAAGCACACATTCATACGGCCCCTGCAAGGTGCAGAACACCAAAAACAGGCATGAGTACTTTAAAAAGAGATGAGATCCTTGCTTTTAAGAAATCTTAAATCTCATGGATAAGGCAAAGCACCCAGCTACAAAATGGTGTTAAGAAGACTTACAGCACATCAGACAATAATAACTATTTCACCTAAAAGTAAGGAGAACCCAAGTTGACTACATCACAAAATGAGAATTATAGAATATTTTTCTTGGAAACAATTTTTTTGAAAGCAAGTAATCAATCAAGTTAATAAAATGTTGTGGACTAACAGTACTTGAGAATTTTATTAATAGACATTAAAATGACCTGAAATTCACCTATCAATTTGTTTATAATGAATAAAGTTTTCTATTATTCTTGAAAGCTGTTTGTGCTCTTTAATAGGATAAATGTTTCCTTTATGCTCCAGTTAATCTATTAATTTGCTTAGCAAATCCTCTGCAAAGGCAAACTTTTGCCCAGCCCATACAAACTGATGCAAATTTTAACTTAATTAATTAAACTTTTACTTGAGAAATAACTGACCTCACAACTATTAAAACTGACCGCAGGGGCTTCCATGGTGGCGCAGTGGTTAAGAATCCACCTGCCAATGCAGGAGACATGGGTTCAAGCCCTGGTCCGGGAAGATCCCACATGCCATGGGGCAACTAAGCCCGTGCACCACAACTACTGAGCCTGTGCTCTAGAGCCTGCAAGCCACAACTACTGAAGCCCACATGCCTAGAGCCCCTCCTCCGCAACAAGAGAAGCCACCGGAATGAGAAGCCCATGCACTGCAACGAAGAGTAGCCTCCCGCTCACAACAACTAGAGAAAGCCCACGCACAGCAACAAAGACCCAACGCAGCCAAAAATAAATAAATAAATAAATTTATTTATTTAAAAAAAAGAACTGACCAGGAATAAAGGGCAGAGGGGAGAGGAGTTCTCAGCCAGCCTTCTCTGCACAGTAGAATCACCTGGGCCTCCTTTCTAGTGATTCTAATTTAATTAATCAGATCTGGGGGTGAAACTTGCATGCATTTTTAAGCTTCTTAGATTGTTCTCATGAGCCCCAGGGGCGAGAAAAACTGAGTTAAAGGAATGTCAGTGCAAAGGGGGACTCAGAAAACACTGGGCACACCCAGGCATGCTGTAGGCTCTTGCACCCCAGAGTCAATCAGCTCTTCTACCAACTCCTACTTCACGACCTTGAGCAGCTTATTTCCTCTCTCTGATCTTTGGCTTCTTCATCTGTAAAATGAAGATGTTCCGAGGAATAAATAATAAAACTCATGTAAAGAGCTTAGCACACTCCCTGCAAGTGCTCAGTATATTTTAGTAATTATTGCAGGCCTTCCAGAAGAGGTGACTTTTGAATTGAATCTTGGTCTCAATTGGTCTTGATGGTAAAAATAAATCTATGTGCCTGTCTGATAATGTTTTAATTCTTAAAATTTCTTTAAAAAAAACAAGAGAGAAAGATTCACAGAATTCAATGATATGCTGTATGGACTTCTTGTTTATAATTAACATGCAAGTTAAATATCAAACTCTGTGTTTGCCCCTTAGGTATCCAGTATCCAACAGATCTATTACTTTTTGCCACTTGAATCTTTGAGGTCCCTGATCTAATTCCAACAGCACTCCCATACTTTCCAACAATTACACAAACATTTGCACCACCCCCAACTGCTAAGACAAAAATCTATTCGCATCTACATTCTTCCTTGCAATAACTAATCCTGCAAACACAATAAAGTAAGTTCCAGGTGGGGCTGAATTTTTTTACAGTATTAGTTATAACCCTCTAAAATAATTTATAATGGAAATTCTGAGATGTCCTTCACTATGGAGGATACTGGTCCTAGGCACTATGACAGAACATGTGTTCACAGGCGCACACAACTGTATGTATGCAATATGCATACACAGAAGAGGGTTCTGTTCACTTAAGTCAAATTTATTCAGAACAGTTTTATGTTATTTATTTTCATGAGTTTTAGACAAGATCCTTTTTAGCACATTACAGAGGCCTGGAGGGGCCTTCTGCATAAAAGACAAAGCCAAGCACTGTTAATGCAAAGTATAGTAACTCAGTGTTTTGAGAAACATGGCCAACATATTTGAATATGAAGCCATCAGGCCAAGAAATCTTGGTGTCTAAAGCTGAGAAAAAAATTGACAGTTAAGTTCTCATTATCAGGAAATTTCTTCCTACCTTGTGGCAACTTAGCACAGCCTGCCTCAACCTTACAAAGATTCATACACACATTCCACGAAACACTTAGGATGTGAATATTTCATATCATTCATGTGGTGGCAAAATGTAAGCCACGAGAGACCAAATCTTCAGTCTTTGCTGGGCCACTTACAGACTGTATGACATTAACTAAGTCACTTCACCTTTCTAACCCTCAATGTATTCTCTGAAAATGCCATAGAAATAGCACCTATCCCATTCAGGTTGCTGTGAAAATCAAATGAGATGATATGTGTAAAATGCTTGGCACAGTGCCTAGAACAATAAACACTCAATACATATTAACAATGATTATTATTATCTGCTTTATCTGATACTTCAGTTATAAACCACACTCACAAAATCCGCATCAAATTTCTCAAATAGTCTAACCAAATAAGAGCACAACACACAAACTATGCTAAAAATCTAAGGTCTGAAGATCAACTAAAACCTAGGGCCCATGCCGTGCTGAACATTACGATGGAAAAAGCTAAGAAAAAAATGCAAAATATGAAGCAAAAGACCTGATAGTCATGCTAAGAAAATCACAATTCAGACAACTTACCTAAAGGAAGTATGAGAATTTTAATGTCCTTGGGTGCTACTGGGGTTCAGAAAGAATCTTTTACTAGAATAATACCTAGGAGGCCTTACCAATATTTCACCTTCTAAAGATAGCACTGAAAGAGCAAGATGAGACTCCACTCAGAGTGTGGCTTCTCACTACCCCCTGCAAATATACAAAGATTTCAGGTAATTGAGAGAGCTGTTCAGGAAGCCTCCTCATTATATTTTTAAAAGCTCCCTTTCCATCATTAAAAAGGTCCACATTTCTAATAGGTAAACATCCTTCAGTTGAACAAACTCGAAGCATGACTATTCTTAAGTAAAGCTGACTTCATTTGCCAAAACTCCTGGGCACACTTAAACCAACGTGTGAAATTCCATGAACTCCAGGCAGGGGGTTGCAGGGGAGGGTGGCGGGGGGTTGCTGAAATGCTTAAGCTTACAACAGTGAGACCCAGTGAAAGACGGACTAACTGACGAACCCACAGACCAGCAAAATCTTAATGTCTAATAGCAAATTATTTTTAATACAGAGCCAATCACAAATTTACTAGATCATGAAGGAGACTTTCTTTAACAGACCACTTAACATAGTTTGCCTGGAAAGGGAGAACTTCTGAAGGTGCACCGCCATCTAAACACAATAATATTTCAGTGACCCCTAACAAACTCACATATATGTAGTGGCTGAAGACACTTCTTACCCATCATAGAACTAAAGAACGTTCTCAACTGCCTCCTGACACCCTGACAGCCTCACAGTTCAGTGTTTCAAGTAGATCAATAGAGCAACCCAAACGTCCAATTAAATTTTGTCTGGCTAAAGTCTGATTTAAAACGTGAAAAGATAAGACACACTGGTATTGTTCAAAGAGTATTGTGGGGTTTTTTTTCTAAGTTAGCTCTCGTGAGAAAATTCATATACTATTTCAATCTAGGCTGATACGTATCCTCAAAGTTGACACAACTGCTTTATTTTAAATAGCTTGCAAAATGTTACAAGAATGGCCTTAAAATCAATAACTGATCTGCCCTCTCCCAGAGCATGGTAAAAGCAATGTCCAAAACGAAACCAGTCAAAAATAAAAAGTAAATCTCATTCAAGGCTGCCATCTAGTGGGAAAATCAGGTGGCTGTAATGTTGCTATGCAACATTTGGATGGCATGTTTAAAACCCCAGAATGTTGGAACTCAGAAAAAACTTAGTTCAGTGTTTTCCAAAATATGTTCCTTGCTAACAGGATTCTGTCATCAAATATATTTAAGACATGCTGGGTGAAACACTGGAAAATACGTTTTTACTACAGAATATCGCACAGCCTAGAATATGCTCACACACTGGGAAACTCTAAAGGGGGATGTGGCATTTCTCACATGTATTTGATCAAGGAAACTCTTTACTTGTGGATGCCTTTGAACTCCTCACAGAGCACTGGAGTGTCACAAAATAACGTTTAGGAAATGCTGATCTAATCCAACTCCTGCCTCCACATGTTACACGTGAGGCCTCCAGCAATTTAAGCAAATGACCTGGTACCTAGTACGGCCTATATAGCCTGTCAAGCCCCAGAGTGGGTCTGTCTTTGTAACCTGAGGGGTGAGTGGAACTGAGCTGAGGGTGGTAGACTATAGGACACTCCCACTTGCCCCTCTTCTCTGTCATTAAAATTCTATTGTGGAAGGTCTGGAGGCTTCATTTAAAGTGCCTATCAGGCTAGAAGGACATTCTATTGCACTTAGATTAAATACTGGTTTTGAAACTTAATACTCCCCTGTCAGGACTTCCCTGGTGGTGCAGTGGTTAAGAATCCACCTGCCAATGCAGGGGACATGGGTTCGAGCCCTGGCCCGGGAAGATCCGACATGCCATGGAGCAACTAAGCCCGTGTGCCACAACTACTGAGCCTGCGCTCTAGAGCCCGTGAGCCACAACTACTGAGCCCACGTGCCACAACTACTGAAGCCCGCGTGCCTAGAGCCCGTGCTCCGCAACAAGAGAAGCCACCGCAACGAGAAGCCCATGCACTGCAACAAAGAGTAGCCCCCGCTCGCCGCAACTAGAGAAAGCCTGCATGCAGCAATGAAGACCCAATGAAGCCAAAAATAAATTAATTAATTTAAACCATTGTGGGTATTGTGTTTCTTTGTATTCCAAGGAACCTATGAAGCACCAGCCATACAGCTCCTATGAGAGTACTTTGTTCGGGTATTGCTGGCTAAGGGGCCGCAGATCCACATCTTCTATGGACAGCCTCGGCCACAGCCAAGTCTCCTGACACTTGATTCAGTGTTTCTCACTGCTGTAACTTAACAGCTGGTTACTGTAAGAAGGAATTCATGTTCACAGACTCTGGCTCCACAGCCTACTCTCTTCTCTCCAGATTGAAAAATGGATTAGTAATAACTTGAGTGAAAATTAAAGAATAAAAAACAAGTAATAAAGTATCTGGTTTGGTACTTTTAAAATCATTTTGATGGCTATATAATATTCCATCCCTGTTAGTTTCATATTTGGAAATGTTTACATTTTATCTTATTTGAAACAGTTTTCTCTTATTTAAAAAAATTACAGGGCTTCCCTGGTGGTGCAGTGATTAAGAATCTGCCTGCCAACGCAGGGGACACAGGGTCGAGCCCTGGTCTGGGAAGATCCCACATGCCGCGAAGCAACTAAGCTCATGTGCCACAGCTACTGAGCCTGCGTACCACAACCACTGAAGCCCACGTGCCTAGAGTCCATGCTCCGCCACAAGAGAAGCCACCGCAATGAGGAGCCCATGCACCGCAACAAAGAGTAGCCCCGTTTGCTGCAACTAGAGGAAGCCTGCATGCAGCAGCAAAGACCTAATGCAGCCAAAATCAAAAATAAATATATATTTTTTTTAATTTAAAAAAATTTTTTATATTTAAAAATTATGTTTTCTCTTATTTTAAAAAAGGGAGAAATTCCTTTCGACATCTTCGGCCACAAAACATTTTCTGTACTAAGAATTATCTCAAAGGATAGACTCCAGAAGTAGAATTACAGAATTTAAAGCCTAAGCCTCATTTATACTGACAAGCTTTTTCCCAATATGGTTGTCCCAATTTACACAAAATGTGAGAC
Organism: Tursiops truncatus; assembly: GCF_011762595.2. Taxonomy (NCBI): domain Eukaryota; kingdom Metazoa; phylum Chordata; class Mammalia; order Artiodactyla; family Delphinidae; genus Tursiops; species Tursiops truncatus. The sequence continues at coordinate 70,178,220 of NC_047043.1, forward strand.
TTCTTATCCCTCAGTTATGAACAGGAAGCTTGAGAGATAACTGTAGGTGCAGACCACTCTCAGTGTAGTCCAGGTCGAACATGCACAGCAACTGGGAAGCTCCGGAAATACTCACCTGTTTGCACACACACTCAGAATTTAACATAAAGAATCCTCTCCCATATGTGTGATGCAACTTCTAAATATTCCCCAAACTCGAAAACCATAAGTTTCCAAAAGGACTTGTGCTTCCAGTAGATTAAAAAAAGCTCTTAATTAAGACCCCAACCTCAAGGTGCTCACAGGAGATTTAACACCTACACATAGGATTGGTGTTTTAATCAGATTAACAGAGAGACCCAAGCGCAGAGTGGAAACCAGATCAAAGTATTGTCAGTTAGATTGGACTGGTTGGGAGAGGGCTGGTGCCTAAGTTTGAAACTGGCACTCCTTTGCACCAGAGACCTGCCTGTAACTTCTTCACATCTGTCCTGGAAGGCTACCCACTTTTATTCTGCTCATGGCTTACAGCAACATAATGCGATGTTGTAAAGAGACCCTAAGAGCCATAACTGACCTGAAATACTTTCTTGGCCCCTCACATATTTCCCCTCATACTACACTCAGCCCAAGAGTTAACTTTCCTCAGGAGACCCTAAACCACAAAACATTTTCTTTCACTTCTAAAACTATTTTGCTTTCTGTATATTTTCTGACAGGACTCACAAGTATTTCCAAAGGCTTGACTATGAGTTAGAATGCACAGCGTATTAGGGATAGCTGATTCATCAAGAGGAGGATCCAGCTCTGATTAATTTTTCTTCCCTCACCTTGCTTAGAAAAGGATTCCCAACATACCACTGGTCACCTGATGCTGCCACACAACTGAGAAATCATTCATTCATTCAAGTATTTATTGCTCTCTTGTTTTCTATCAGGTCCCATGCCAGGCTCTGAGAATCCAAAATGCATGTTGAATCAATAACTCCAGCCTCACTCATTTATCAGCTGTGTGACCTTGGCCAACTAAACTAATTTCTCTGAGCCTCAGTTTCCTCAATTGTAAAATGTGGGATAATAATGGTATATGCCTCACAACCGTAAATACTTGTACATACCTCCCAAATTTAGTGAGATAATATGCATAGGGAACATGGTTTCCAACACCTGTTAAATATTCAGAAAGTTCAGTCACTAATGTGAAAAAATAGAAGCATAATTAACTCAGTTGATACTGCTTAAAAATTATCATAGCAATTATTGAGACAATGTGCAAAATATAACCTTATATTTGATGTACAAAAGAATGTTATATCTAACCGAATTTCAATGTGGCCTATAAATTCCTAATTCCAACCCCCTAGTGGAGAATAAAGGTACAGGTGACTTAACCTTGGCAATTAGAAGTAACTTGGTAGAAAAAGACCTTAAAGATGGCAGAAGACTAAGACGTGGAGATCACCTTCCTCCCCACAAATACATCAAAAACACATCTACATGTTCCACATCTACATGTGGAACAACTCCTACAGAACACCTACCGAACACTGGAAGAAGACCTCAGATTTCCCAAAAGATGCCCTCAGGTGACCTACATGCATAGGCAGGGCCAAAATAAAAGCTGAACGCCAGGAGCTGTGCGAACAAAGAAGAGAAAGGGAAATTTCTCCCAGCAGCCTCAGGAGCAGCAGATTAAATCTCCACAATCAACCTGATGTACCCTGTATCCGTGCAATACCTGAACAGACAACAAATCATCTCAAAATTGAGGCAGTGGACTTTGGAAGCAACTGTAGATTTGGGGTTTGCTTTCTGCATCTAATTTGTTTCTGGTTTTAGGTTTATCTTAGCTTAGTATTTAAAGCTTATTATAATAGGTAGATTTGTTTATTAATTGGGTTGCTCTCTTCCTTTTTTTTTTAAATATAATTTTTTTTCCTTTTTCTCTTTTTGTGAGTGTGTATGTGTATGCTTCTTTGTGTGATTTTGTCTGTATAGCTTTGCTTTTACAATTTGTCCTAGGGTTCTGTCTGTCCTTTTTTTTTTGTACAGTTTTTAGCACTTATCATTGGTGGATTTGATTTTTGTTTTCGTTACTCTCTTCTTTCTTTTTTATTACTTTTTAATTTTTTTAATAATATATATATATATATATTTTTTCTTTCTTTCTTTTTTTCTCCCTTTTCTTCTGAGCCGTGTGGCTGACAGGGTCTTGGTGCTCCGGCCGGGTGTCAGGCCTGAGCCTCTGAGGTGGGATACCTGAGTTCAGGACATTGGTCCACCAGAGACCTCCTGGACCCATATAATATCAAAAGGTGAAAGATCTCCCAGAGACCTCCGTCTCAACACTAAGACCCAGCTCCACTCAATAACCAGTAAGCTACACTGCTGGACACCCTATACCAAACAACCAGCAAGACAGGAACACACCCCCACCCGTTAGCAGAGAGGCTGCCTAAAAACACAGTAAGGTCACAGACACCCCAAAACACACCACCAGATGCAGTCCCACCCACCAGAAAGACAAGATCCAGCCTCATCCACCAGAACACAGGCACCAGTCTTCTCCGCAACCCACTGAACCAAACTTAGCCACTGCAGGCAGACACCAAAAACAATGGAGACTACGAACCTGCAGCCTGCAGAAAGGAGACCCCAGACACAGTAAGTCACACAAAATGAGAAGACAGAGAAATACACAGCAGATGCAGGAGCAAGGTAAAAACCCAGCAGACCAAACAAATGAAGAGGAAACAGGCAGTCTACCTGAAAAAGAATTCAGAGTAATGATAGTAAAGATGAACCAAAATCTTGGAAATAGAATGGAGAAAATACAAGAAACGTTTAACAAGGACCTAGAAGAACTAAAGAGCAAACAAACAATGATGAACAACACAAGAAATGAAATGAAAAATTCTCTAGAAGGAATCAATAGCAGAATAACTGAGGCAGAAGAACAGATAAGTGACCTGGAAGATAAAATAGTGGAAATAACTACTGCAGAGCACAATAAAGAAAAAAGAATGAAAAGAATTGAGGACAGTCTCAGAGACCTCTGGGACAACATTAAACCCACCAACATTCGAATTATAGGGCTCCCAGACAAGAAGAGAAAAAAAAGGGACTGAGAAAATATTTGAAGAAATTAAAGCTGAAAACTTCCCTAATATGGGAAAGGAAATAGTCAATCAAGTCCATGAAGCACAGAGAGTCCCATACAGGATAAATCCAAGGAGAAACACACCAAGACACATATTAATCAAACTATCAAAAATTAAATACAAACAAAAAATATTAAAAGCAGCAAGGGAAAAACAACAAATAACATACAAGGGAATCCCCATAAGGTTAACAGTTGATCTTTTAGCAGAAAGTTTGCAAGCCAGAAGGGAGTGGCAGGACATATTTAAAGTGATGAAAGGGAAAAACCTACAACCAAGAATACTCCACCCAGCAAGGATCTCATTCAGATTTGATGGAGAAATTTAAACCTTTACAGATAAGAAAAAGCTAAGAGAATTCAGCACCACCAAACCAGCTTTACAACAAATGCTAAAGGAACTTCTCTAGGCAGGAAACACAAGAGAAGGAAAAGACCTACAATAACAAACTCAAAACAATTAAGAAAATGGTAATAGGAACATACATATTGATAATAACCTTGAATGTAAATGGATTAAATGCTCCAACCAAAAGACATAGACTGGCTGAATGGATACAAAACCAAGACCTGTATATATGCTGTCTACAAGAGACCCACTTCAGGCCTAGGGACACATACAGACTGAAAGTGGTGGAATGGAAAAAGATATTCCATGCAAATGGAAATCAAAAGAACACTAGACTAGCAATTCTCATATCAGACAAAATAGACTTTAAAATAACGACTATTACAAGAGACAAAGAAGGACACTACATAATGATCAAGGGATCAATCCAAGAAGAAGATATAACAATTCTAAATATTTATGCACCCAACATAGGAGTACCTCAATACATAAGGCAAATGTTAACAGCCATAAAAGGGGAAATCGACAGTAACACAATCATAGTACGGGACTTTAACACCCCACTTTCACCAATGGACAGATCATCCAAAATGAAAATAACCAGGGAAACACAAGCTTTAAATGATACATTAAACAAGATGGACTTAGTTGATGTTTATAGGACATTCCATCCAAAAACAGCAGAATACACTTTCTTCTCAAGTGCTCATGGAACATTCTCAGGACAGATCATATCATGGGTCACAAATCAAGCCTTGGTAAATTTAAGAAAATTGAAATCATATCAAATTGAAGGAGAAAAACCATATCATCTCAATAGATGCAGAAAAAGCTTTCGACAAAATTCAACACCGATTTATGATAAAAACCCTCCAGAAAGTAGGCATAGAAAGAACTTACCTCAATATAATAAAGGCCATATATGACAAACCCAAAGCCAACATCATTCTCAATAGTGAAAAACTGAAACCATTTCCACTAAGATCAGGAACAAGACAAGGTTGCCCACTCTTACCACTATTATTCAACATAGTTTTGGAAGTTTTAGCCACAGCAATCAGAGAAGAAAAAGAAATTAAAGGAATCCAAATCAGAAAGCAAGAAGTAAAGCTGTCACTGTTTGCAGATGGCATGATACTATACATAGAGAATCCTAAAGATGCTACCAGAAAACTACTAGAGCTAATCAATGAATCTGGTAGAGGAGCAGGATACAAAATTAATGCACAGAAATCTCTTGCATTCCTATACACTAATGATGAAAACTCTGAAGGAGAAATTAAGGTAGCAATCCCATTTACCACTGCAACAAAAAGAATAAGATACCTAGGAATAAACCTACCTAAGGACACAAAAGACCTGTATGCAGAAAACTATAAGACACTGATGAAAGAAATCAAAGATGATACAAACAGAAGGAGAGATATACCATGTTCTTGGACTGGAGGAATCAACACTGTGAAAATGACTATACTACCCAAAGTAATCTACAGATTCAATGCAGTCCCTATCAAACTACCAATGGCATTTTTCACAGAACTAGAACAAAAAATTTCACAATTTGTATGGAAACACAAAAGACCCCAAATAGCCAAAGCAGTCTTGAGAAAGAAAAATGGAGCTGGAGGAATCACACTCCCTGACTTCAGACTATACTACAAAGCTACAATAATCAAGACAGTATGGTACTGGCACAAAGACAGAAATATAGATCAAAGGAACAGGATAGAAAGCCCAGAGATAAACCCACGCACCTATGGTCACCTTATCTTTGATAAAGGAGGCAAGAATATACAAAGGAGAAAAGACATCCTCTTCAATAAGTGGTGCTGGGAAAACTGGACAGCTACATGTAAAAGAATGAAATCAGAACACTTCCTAACACCATACACAAAAATAAACTCAAAATGGATTAAAGACCTAAATGTAAGGCCAGACACTATAAAACTCAGAGCAAAACATAGGCAGAACACTCTATGACATAAATTACAGCAAGATCCTTTTTGACCCACCTCCTAGAGGAATGGAAATAAAAACAAAAATACACAAATGGGACCTAATGAAGCTTAAAAGCTTTTGCACAGCAAAGGAAATCATAAACAAGATGAGACGACAACCCTCAGAATGGGAGAAAATATTTGCAAACAAAGCAACTGACAAAGGATTAATCTCCAAAATATACAAGCAGCTCATGCAGCTCAATATCAAAAAACAAACAACCCAATCCAAACATGGGCAGAAGACCTAAAGAGACATTTCTCCAAAGAAGATATACACATTGCCCACAAAACATGAAAGGATGCTCAACATCACTAATCATTAGAGAAATGCAAATCAAAACTACAATGAGGTATCACCTCACAGCAGTCAGAATGGCCATCATCAAAAAATCTACAAACAATAAATGCTGGAGAGGGTGTGGAGAAAAGGGAACCCTCTTGCACTGTTGCTGGGAATGTAAATTGATACAGTCACTATGGAGAACAGTACGGAGGTTCCTTAAAAAACTAAAAATAGAACTACCATATGACCCAGCAATCCCACTACTGGGCATATATACCCTGAGAAAACCATAATTCAAAAAGTCATGTACCAGGCTTCCCTGGTGGCACAGTGGTTGCGAGTCCACTTGCTGATGCAGGGGACATAGGTTTGTGTCCGGTCTGGAAAGATCCCACATGCCGCAGAGCGGCTGGGCCCGTGAGCCATGGCCGCTGAGCCTGCGCATCTGGAGCCTGTGCTCCACAACAGGAGAGGCCACAACAGTGAGAGAGGCCCACGTACAGGAAAAAAAAATTAAAAAGTCATGTACCACAATGTTCATTGCAGCTCTATTTACAATAGCCAGGACATGGAAGCAACCTAAGTGTCCATCAACAGATGAATGGATAAAAATGTGGCACATATATACAACGGAATATTACTCAGCCATGAAAAGAGACGAAACTGAGTTTTTTGTAGTGAGGTGGCTGGACCTAGAGACTCTCATACAGAGTGAAGGAAGTCAGAAAGAGAAAAACAAATCCTGTATGCTAACACATATATATGGAATCTTAAAAAAAAAAAATGGTTCTGAAGAACATAGGAGCAGGACAGGAATAAAGACACAGACGTAGAGAATAGACTTGAGGACATGGGGAGGGGCAAGGGTAAGCTGGGATGAAATGAGAGAGTGGCATGGACATATACACACTATCTAATGTAAAATCTATAGCTAGTGGGAAGCAGCCGCATAGCACAGGGAAATCAGCTCGGTGCTTTGTGTCCACCTAGAGGGGTGGGAGGGAGACGCAAGAGGGAGGAGATATGGGGATATATGTATACATATAGCTGATTAACTCTGTTATACAGCAGCAACTAACACAACATTGTAAAGCAATTATACTCCAATAAAGATGTTAAAAAAAAGAACGAATTTGGTAACCACTAGTTTAACATCAGTCTTTGAGATTCTCTTCTTTCCCCATCTTCTCATCTACCCCTAACTTCCTGACACTGGGAAAGCAGCCTCTGGGGCATACTTGCCATCTACAGATAGTGTCAGAGTAGCAGGTGCCACCTGACCTCTGGCATCAACTACTGATGACTGTTGCCCCCACCATGAACTCCAACAAGGCCCACACTCTGAGTCCTCCTCCTCACTCACTGCCAAGGTCTCTCCAGTCTTCCCTCTCAGCATCTGCCACAGCTTCCCTTGAGGGCTCGGTCCTCTTGGCTGCTTTTCCCATACCACACTGGAGCTTGGGTCCTACATGGCTGTCCTCAGCCACTGCCATTTCATTCAAGCGGTGAGTGAAATGTGCATCACCTAGTCTTCCCCAGGCTTCCCTGGGAAGCAAGTTCAGTTCCCCCACTGCTCTATATGGCTCCTGAATTGCCCTCGAAGTTTTCTGGATCTAAGGAGACCACATCTAATTCTCTCTTCCCTCACGTGGAATGGAGCAGGGTTCAAGGGCTCTCTTCCCAGGCGCCCACTTGCTTTCCAACTTCAACTACATCTCCTTTGAAAACACTGGGCCAATATGCTTAAGTACTTACTGGTTGCATGACCTTGAGAAGTGCTTAATTAACCAGTTTCCATATCTGTAAAATAGGAATAATATTCATCTCATAGGGACACTTTGAGGATTAAATGAGATTACAGATTGATAAAACTTCTGAAATGAAACAAGTGCTACCCATTCCCAACCCCTTCTGGATTTTCCCTTCTAGGTGACCTTCTGGTCACTGCATCCATACGTATAAATTGTGCTTGTTCTAACTATAAAATCCACCCTCCCTTATCTAACACCCTGAAAATTCATTTGCAAGCATACGCCCCAAGTTCCTGCCCACATAAATCGGCAAAACCTTGAGATTCTTTTGGTATACACCTTAACGCATCATGGCTTCAAATCTTTATCAGGCATTGCACGCTTAATAACCACCTGCAGTTTAGGTGACTTAAACTGCACTGAATAGCCTCATCCTTGCCGCTCCAATCACAAGGCTCCACTTCACACCCTGAGTAACTCTTGCAACTCACATTTAGATTTTCATTTACATTATAAAAATGGAAATACTTGAAAAAGTTACCTCAGAGGTCATTTTCCATGACATCAGGTTCAAGGTCAAATCAATATATTGATGCCTTAAAAATCAGAACAAAAATCAAGGATTTGGCACATTTTACTTTTCAGCCATTGCCTTGTGAGTATGAACTTTACCCCTTCATCAACTCTAGTCATATCTTCCTTTTAAAATCTGATTGTAGCACAGAAAGAAGTTTAGGATCTTTGACTACAAAAAAGGGAAAATGGGCCACCAGAGATTTAAAAGCAATTTCCAGCAAGTCAGTAATTACAGAGGTCCACCTAGGCGGCCAAATTCCCATCAAGGATTTTTTTTTTAGTTAGAGACATCATGTCACGGTAATCACTGCAGCTAGCAATGAAGATGATCAGACATTCTCAGAGAATGCAACTGCACAGATTAATCCCCCTCCTCCCAAAAAACGGTATCTCATAAGGATCACGTAAAATTAGTTTCTGCCCTTCCTCTCTCCTGTGGAAATAGCTGATATTATGAAAAACAGGGCAGAGTCAAAAGAGTTTCCTTATAACAAGCATTATACCAGGTGGCCAAGGATGCAACATGGGGAAAAAACTTGGGTTTTGGAGTAATTTTTAATATAATATCCCAGACACTGCTTAGGATATTATATCTATAATTTTCTATTTATCCCATGACACCATAATGAACACCATTATGACAACAACCAAGCAGAACTCCATAATCCTAAGAGGGTAGGCAAAGGGGGGCCCAAAACCTGTATTTGTTCTGTGTGGTCGTTCCCTGCAAGTCAGACCTGACTGGAACAAAGATGAAAACTAACCCAAGCTGGGCCCCATCCCAGGTTCCAATTGGATCTATAAAACAAATTCAAGAGCTTTGGGTTGGCTGATTTGACCACAAGGACCAAGACACACCACAGGTGAAGCCAGTGCTCAGAGGAGCTGGAACACACTGGCAACCCTCAGGTTTCTACCTCCAGCCTTTCCTAAGGGCCAGCAATATCCAGCACTTGAATTCCACATGCTGCCCTTTCAGTAAAGACTCCTTTTCTAATTGTGCTAGCTATGATTTCTTGCAACCAGAGTCTTAACTTCCACATACACTGCCTGCTTAGATTCTCACTGCATCTGCCTAGCCATCCCTCTCAGTCTTCTCCAGAGAGAAAGTGAATTTGCTCAGTCAGTCCGTTTGGTCCGCAACCAGGGAAAGTAAGCTCTATGAGAATGTTGCGGGGAACCCTCAGGAAACCACTCCTCCCCCCTAAGTCCTGGGGTTCTCTGCCACGGCCCAACACTTCCTTACAGGAAACAGATGAGAATAACAGACTTTTCATAAAAGGTTAGTGAAAAGCTTACTAAATAAGGTAAAAGAAGATTGAATGAGATGTCACAAAGGGCCCTTAATTTCAGCACCAATTAAAAAACAGGAGGACATCGCCCCCATGCCATATCCCCAGAATGGCAACCCACAGTGACTCTCAGAGAGTCTGAAAGCTTAGGCAGCCCCTCTGTCGTGTGCCCTGTAGCTCTGTGAACCAGGCCCGCTCTGGACCCAAGCACTACTCACACAGTTGAAGCATCCTTCTTCCAGGCAAACTGAAGATAGCAGACCATAATTTGTCTCTGGCAATCAGGCTCCAGACCCTGCATTATTAACTATGCTCTACCTCTTCCCCCTCTGATGTCTTCACATCCCTCCATCCCCTGCCCAATCCAACCCACCCACTCCATAGCAACCTTCCTTAGGGACAGTGTTATTACTATCAATTCCTTGCTCAACTCCAGCAGTAGCATCCTGTTCCCAGGCCAATTACAGAATGCCAATTTGATTATGTCCCCCTCTTTCATAAAACCCTTTAGTGGTTTCCTAGAGCTCTTGAATAAAGTCTTGACTGCTCACCATTGTCTACCATATCTCACAAAATCTCTCTCCAGGCCTCTTCAGCCTGATGAAAACCTCTCTCCCTCTTTTTCACTCTGTTACAGGTATTCTAAACCTGTGCTGTCCAATACTGTAGCCACCAGGAGTGGCCAATTAATTCAGTCCCTTGGTTGCACTAGCCACATTTCAAGTGCTTAAAGTCACATGTGACTATGGCTGCCATATTGGACAGCACAGCTCCAGACTTTCCTTGGTTCCTACTATGGACCTAGCTCTCTGCTGCCTCCAGCCATTATAAAGCCAATCCTTTTGCCTCCAGTGCATCTGTACCTTCCCCTCCCCAACACTCTCCTTGAATTCTTTTTCATCTTTCAAGACTCAGCTTATATATCACTGATCCAGAGAAGACTTCTTTGCCCCCTTGACTAGGTTAAGTAACTGTTAAACACTCCCAGGTATATTTAATAATTGAAATGATTTAACTATATACAATCTGGTTTTTCCCCATAAGGATCAGCACTGTCTATCCTATGAACAGCTTCATCTACGGTGCCTGGTAGGCAGTCAAAACAGACTCTTCCACCTACTAACTTCATTCTCTTGTATAACGCTTTGCAAGAACGGTAGATCTTACCTATCTTTCATCCTGTACTTCCCCTGATCCTCCCTGCCTCTCCTATTCCCTAGCCAAACTGCACAACTCACTGTCCTCTAGACCAGCCCTGTGTGTTCCTACCCTTGAGATTGTGCTTGACTGTGCCCTGTCTTGCTATCCCATCCTATTTTATCTCCTGAAATCTGCCCACTTTCAAATGCCACTTCCCATAGGGGTTCCCAACATTTATGGAAATCATTCATTCTTTGCACCTTTTGAAGACCATATGTGGCATTACTTCTCTTCCAGTGTGTATCTCCTCCTGCTGCCCTTACTGTATGACTGGAAAGGGAGGGGCCACATCATCCCCGCACCCAGAACCACATCTGGCACACATTTTGCACTCAGTGGCGATGAGGTGGTAAGGAACCACTGGATCTTTAGACACAGCCATCAACAAGATATGATCAGTGGAGCTGGGATGATTAGCAAGACAGAAACTCCAAAAGAGAATTACCTGAATAACAAGAGATAAGAGGTTTCTGGGAAATGTCGAGAAGTTCTTTAATATATTTGGCAAAATGACTCTTTTTAAAAAATGGTAGGGTGAAGGTCAAACACTGAGTGACAGACATTGCATCACGGTAGCTGTCCATTTTCTCAGAAATATCTTGTCTAAATGAAAACTGATATTTGTGTTTTATTCCTTGTTCTTTCTATTCTAAAAATTAGCACAGTTATATTTGTCACTTATATTTTGTTAAATGTAAGATTTGAAAACTCATTCCATACCATTAATTCCATTTGAAAGATGAACATCCAATCTAAACTTACTAACTTTATTCTCATTATTTATATGAATTTTGCTCCCAATATGAGTATCTTCAGGTAAGAAGGACCTCCTTCATGGGGGCACAGTCTTAACTAATCCCCTGTAACAAGTTAACATTCCTAAGATTGTCACTTCTTCGTCTCACACTTGCGCTATAGAAGTTATAACCTTAGATGTCTTCACAGCCACAAACTAATTCCCCTAAAACAGAATTATCCTCTTACAACCTACATGGAGACTGACTAGAGAAGGCATTTTCAGAATCAGAAGATTCAGAGTAGCAACAAGAGACATACAACAATACTAGCCCATTTCCATTCACTTTATGCCCTTTCAGGTAGAAGAGCCTTTAACCTTCTACTCTCAGGCTTATGTAATTTACAAGCTAGTAACAAGTTCAAAGTGATTTCTATTTTTAGTCTATTAATTCAGTCAGCTTTTGATTTTCTAGTTGACTCACAAATACAAGAGATTGCTAATACATACACATATTTGTTCTAGGCCGCTACACACTCATAGAAAGTAAAAACTTGAGAAGTTTTTGCTAGGCCAGAATAATACAGAATTTTTCGTTTGTAATGCACAAACTAAAACAGCTTTTAATTTTTTATATTATACGAAGTCTAACTGGTATAAGTGGCTTAACGTTCTCACTTAATCCAAAGCAAGTCTAATCACTTTTAAATTTCAAACAAATATTAAAAGACCGAAACAGGCTGGCAGTTCGGTAAAATTTACTGTCACAGTCTAACAAAACAGGCTGAGGGAAACATATGGCTTTAAAAGTTCTAATTTTCACCTGCCTTCTCCCAGACCTTTCAACACTATGCTCAGCTGACTTCCACAAGGTACTAAGAAATAGGAATTTTAACCTGCTTTGGGGCTTCTCCAAATTTGGTTACGAAATGTGATGTCATTCCTTTTTTCTAGTTACACCCAGTTTGGTTGAGCATAAACATGTAAATAGGAGGTTAAAGCATTAGATTAAAAAAAATTCCTTATCCATAATTAAAAAGAAAACAAAGGAAATTTCATAAATACAAGTACTTTGGCTAACATTATAAACATGTAATATCCAAATAGCTTGAATAAAATTCTGTTACACTCAATTTACTCCTGGTGAGTCTGTTCAAACCCTAGTTACTCTACACAATTCTAAAAAGCTTGGCAATCTAATTCCCAATCTAAACAGAATTAACACGTCAAAGAAGTGCTAGAGACACCATCAACAAGAATAGGTGATTTCTAGCAGCATAGGAAGTACAAGGAAAAAAAAAAAAAAACATCAACAGTGGATATTAAAGGACATCATCTGAGACCACTTAGGAAAGAGGCAGATAACCCTCTATTCCCAAGACCATCCAAAGGGAGCCACCCCTTCACAGGAAAGAGTAATAATAGATAATGCTCATCTTGACTTGGAGCTATGGAAAAAAAAGGCTTCAATATGTCCAAGACACACTGTGTGTAAGAAAGCCAGGAAGTATTCAAATAGCTGTAATTTATAAAGGTTTCCCTCAAAGTGGTTAATCATTTTTTGAAGTGTTGACATGTAAAGGGCGAGGCTCTGGTCACTTGGGGAACAGTCTTATAAGAAAACCTCCTTTCTCCCATACCATCAGTTAATGGAGCACTGCAAAGGATACTCCACATCAGAAGCTGTTCCAAGGACAACATTCCAAAGTCAGCTACAACAACAAACAGCAGATGTCCTGAAGAGACATGGGTATCTCCTCCCCACACCCAAACTGTTTAATGGGGGGGCAGGGGGGGAATAGACGAAAAATTGTGTGACCACATAGGCAAGCTATCAATTGCTAAAAAACAAATTTCCAAGTTTCCAATGAAGGCACAAGAATACCTTTAAAAAAAAAGACAAATCATTCTTATTTTTACAAAAAAGGAACCAAATAAATTCTCCTGTACAACTGCCAGGCCAACAAGCAGATCTTCCAGTATGAGATGATCAAACCTGAGTAACTTCCTCAAGGGAGTAGACACTTCCAAGTAGCAAATTTACATTTTAGAATAAGCATAATTACTTTTATTCTCTCCAGGACAACAATGTGAATGGTAGTTAAACGTTAAATTCTAGTTTCTAAACTCCTGTAATGGAAGAAAAACAGCCCAAATTCAGGGCAGGGTTGTGTGAGGGTATGAACCCCCAGCCCCAATCCCTAGCACCAAATTACTAAGACCCCTCAGTTTAGTGGAAAACAGGACTTAGACATCTGGCTGCAATGTGACCATCGTGGCCAAATCTGAAGTACAGTAAATGTGTTTCCCCACCATCAAGGCAGGCTATTTATTTATGTATTTATTTACAACTTCTTCACCTGCTTCTAGAAAGACCCCAAGGATCCTGGCTAATGAGCTGCCTACAAGGCCAGCCCTGCATCTTCACACATTTTCTTTATATCCTGAAAAAGTTTAATGGAAAACCACACCCTCATCCAAACCATCCAGAATACACATAACAATTCCAGGGAGGATGAAGCACTCCAGTGGTTTCCATCTTATCCTTACCTCGTCCTTACCAATGCATGCAGGAATTGGGTGACCAGCTCTTTCCGATTTGCCCAGCACTATTCCAGTTTTTAAACTGAAAGTCCCATGTCCTGCGGCTCCCCTTACTCCCAGGAAACTGGGATAGTCGGTCATTCTACACAGGAACTGTGATATTCACACCCCCCCCCCCAAGGCAGGGTCCAGAGATGTGGTTATGCACAACCCCTTATCTTATTAGCTCAGGGAAGCATAACTGTGAGTGGGAGTCTGTTGGTCAGGCTTGGGTTCAAATCCCACTCTCTCCACTTCATGGCAGTGTTAACCTCTCTAAGCCTCAGTTTCTACAACTATAAGAAAGATAATAACAGAACTTTCCTCAGGGAATTATGTGAGAATTAAGTGAGATTATGGACCCAAACTAAGCTTTCTATTATATACGCTATCTAACATTGCATCTATTATTTCTATCATTATTATATCTTAATATTTTAGTTTTAACACATTATTTGCAAATTTCATGACCTTAACTATTATTAAGAACAAATTGTTTCCCCTGTACCTCACAATTTATGCTCACAGTTGAGAATTCAGTCACAACCATTAACATGACATCACCCCCCCCAAAATACACGTGAGATCCCTCTTTCCATTTCAGTCAAAATGACCAATTTGGGCACATCCAGACCCAAGAAAAATAACTCCAGAAGTTTACCACTTGAACAAAAACGATTTTCCTCCACCTGGTTCCCTGTCAGTAATTGCATTCTCTCTTTCCTGCTCTGCCCACCTAGAGGAGTCCCTGTCATCTGCACCACCAACACTGCTGCACCTAAAAAGGCTGAGTTGAAAGAGACCTTTTCCCCTCCTCAGTGGCTGTTCCAATGCAATTCCATGTAAAACTGCAGACTATCTCTAGAAAGAAATGGAAGTAAAAGTGGGATAACTACAGGAACATGTGTAAAATGTGTCAACTCAAAGTATGACACTAACTAAACCAAAAATGCTCACGTGACCAATACTAAGTTGCATGAATAGCCCTCTAGCCCAAGAGGCAAAGCCTTAAGGAAGAATATACACTAGGTATAGTCTCACGTATAAGAAGACTATCGCCACCCCCATCTCTCCAGCTTAACCACCTGTCACCCACCTTCCTTCAGGGTGTCAGCTGATCTTCAACTCATCTGAGCTGATGCAATTCTTCAGTATAACCTGACTTTTCACTGCTGGACTTACGTGGGCAAACTTCTTCTACTTCTTTAATTATTTCTCCTTCACTTGAAAAGGATGGCAACATACACACAGACATTAGCAATAGCTTCAAGATGAAAGTAGTATTCAAGGACCACTTTTATGGAGGATTCATTTTTCATATTCATGAAATGGGAAAATTAAATTATACTTTTCCTGTGGCTCTCAGCCACAGTATGACTTCTGGGATGATAATATGTATTGCTTTTCATACCATAGTAGGAGCTTCCAAACAAAAGTGAGATTGCAAGGTTGCCACTAGCCCATATGGCTCCTTTGTGAAAATTAGAAAAGAAAGCACCTTCCTCAGGACATTTTACTTCCATGTGCTGGAAAACTGTTGCAATATAATGATTTTGTTGGAACAAGGGACTGTGTTACCATCTTCTGACAAACTGTCATAATATTTACGCAAATCTATGATGTCCATGATACACACAGCACATTCAGAGTTGTGCAGTGCCCAATCTACACAACTGTACATTGGTTCTGGTCAATGTCCCTTCATCTTCATAGCATCACAGCTGTAATAAACTAGTTACTTGTGATTTGCCTAAAAATTGTCCTGACAAGTCAGATTCTTATATTGTTTGTTTGGGTGTGTGATTTGCACACGTGCATGTATGTACCTGTATTGTATGTTATTTTTAATGCATTTTGCAAAAAAAAGAATCATCTATGTCAGATTAGACTACTGGCTCAAAGCCATGAAAACAGCTATTATATACATAAGGATAAGAAATTTTAAAATATATGCTTTTATACCAAGGCAATGTCATGGTGGGAGAAAGAGGAAAAGGGGAAAATTAGGAGTCTCAGAGCAATCGGTTTATTCCCAAGGCAAAAATGTGCGTTCTTATCTTGCATAACCAAAGACTTTACTAATGGTAATAAAAACAACTGCCCCTTTTCAAAATCCACTTGCTATAGCACAGGAATCAAATTTACCATGTGAGCTTCTTCTTCTCTTAAACAGTTTTACATTTAGCTGCCATCAGCTTCAACTTTCCCACCTTTAGATTCTGGCCTCTAAATGAGACCATTAATAGTTCACAACGCCCAAAATAATGGGTTTTCCAGAAATGGGATCCCAGTTTCCCAAGCAATGAGAAGACCAGATCACAAAAGCCACAGCTTAAAGAAAGTAGATAATTATTCAAAAATAAAAATCTGTAAACAAGACTTTTTATGGCCTGCTCTACTTGTGGAGCACTTAGACATACTGCTTTTCTTCCCCCTCTTAAATCATCACTACAAGTAACGGTGAATGCAGCAGCAGCAAGGCCAAGTAAAACAGCTTTATAAAGAGAGGGAAGGAAACCAGCCCAATTAAGATCCTAATAAGGGCCAGCTGCCTCTTTTGCTGCCTCACCTGGATTCCCCCATTTTATTCTCAGAGCACAGAGGTTTTCTTAGTCCCATTTTACAGAGGAAGAATCTGAGTCACAGGGAGGTTGAACAACTTGCCTGAGGTTACACAGCTATTAATGATAAGCCATAGCTGGCTCCAAAGCTCTTGCCTTTCTGCTACACCACACTAACCTGGGCAGAGCTTTAGGTCAGCACTTCTCAAACCTTCATGTGCTCAAACCTTCCCCTGCACATCTTGTTAATGAAGGTTCTGACTCCAGAGGCCTGAGGGGAGCCTGAGATGCTGCATTTCTAACAAGCTCCCAGAAGATGCCCATGATCTGATGGTTGTTGAACCACATTTTGAGTAGTGAGGTTTGACCAGTGGTTCTCATCTGCGGACAATTTTGGGCCCCGCCCCTCTGAGGGACATCTGGCAATGTCTAGAGACACTTGACTGTCATAACTAGGGGTGGTGGTACTACTGGATCTTGCAGGTGGAGGTCAGGAATGTTGCTAAACATCCTACAACACACAGGACAGCCCTTCACTCCCAACAATACATTATCTAGCTCAGAATGTCACAGTGATACAGTTGAGAAATCTTGCTTTAGAAGCCCCAAGTTCATTTAAACTTCTTCCAAAGCTGCTTGCAAACTTGCACTGGGGTCAAAGGTAGCTCTAGTATTTCAAAAATTCTCCTGAAAGCCCGACAGAAGTGCAAGCAATGTCTAGAGTATGATGAAGTTTAATTTCCTCACAAATATTCTGCCATTATACTGAAGAAAATCAAATCAGTTGATTACAAAGAAGGGTTTCACACACTGCTCAGAGTTTCTGTGAGATCCTTATTTCTTTGCACTGGAGGTCACAATTGAAAAGGCAAAGGATAGGATTATTTTTAGATGCAAATTTTATAATTTCCTGTTCTGGCAGCACAAACATTTACCCTGTTGACAAGGATCACATGAAACCATCTTTTATTATTCAGCCTTAGCTATTGCTATTTACCATCAATAATGTGCTGGGATACTGCAGTGCTTTGCACCCAGCATCCACCCAATTCCCAAGTCAGTAAAGAAACCAGTCATTCATCTGAATCTTCACTGTTCATAATACCAAAAAACTAGTTCAATTTTAATTTTTTTTTTTAACTGAAGTAACCATGCCTTATTGTGGTGTTAAGAGAATCTTCAAGTGTCATTTGTTTGCTTATAGCATATACTTTAGGAAGATTGTACATTTGAATACAATTTAGGGGTAAGTTAAGGTTCAGTTAAATTCATACAGTTTTGGGGGGAGTGGGCATCTAACATAGGACACGTGTGCTAACATATCAAGCCCCCAGGCTATACAAATCCTTCTGTCTTTCCTACCTTATCAATGAACTTTTCCTCATCCCTAGGGACCTAGCCTGAAGGTCCCACACTAACACAGCTACCATAACAGGGTCTTTGTCATCTCAGTGTCCCCCTCAAAACATAGTTTAGAGTAGAAGACTCAATAAAATGACTGACTGAATCAATGAATGAATGGATCAATGAACTCTCTATCCTTGAACACTCAGCTTTCTGGGTTCTCCCTCCTTTCTAAATAATCCTTTCTCAGTTTTTGTTTTCACTGCTTCCCTTCCTCCTTCTAGGTCCTGAACACAGATATGCCCCAGATATGCCTTTGGGCCCTCCTCCCTTTACAAGGGCTCTTCCCTTCCTCTTACAAATGATCCCAAATCCACATGAACAGCCCAGTCTTCTGCCTTGAGAGGCAAACATGTATTTTCAAAGGTCAAACTAATCTTCCCCTCCCAAAACCCTGCCTCCCTCATGACGGTCATAAACATTATCAGTGACCCTGTCACCCAAGCTGAAAACTCCAGCGTTCTCTGATATCTCCACCCTCTTCATCTTCACATTCTTAGCTACCATACAATGTGGTTCCTGTTTCAAGGCATTCCCTTCTATTTCCGGTCTGCTCCCACTGTCATCACTTCAATTCCACTCCACAAACAGCCTCCTGGACTTTCAAAGCTAGCTCCTAATTGGCGGGTGCAGGACTAAGGGGACCAGTATGGGGGCCAGTTGTAGAAAGAGTGTGGGTTATAACTGCCCCATAAGAAGCCTTTGTGACCCCGAATGCTGCACTAACAGCACCCCCTGGTTCTCTCACACACACAAAGGAGACAGTGTCATCTGAGGGTTAAGAGCATGGGCCTTGAGTCCATCCTGACTGTGACTCCCTATAAGGCGCTGGACAGGGTAATCCACTTCCCTATGACTCCATTTCTTCATCTGTAACAAGGGGAGATTAATAGGCTCTATTCCATTAGGTTCTTGTGAGGATTAAGTGAGTTCCTCCAACTAAAGTGCTCAGAGCAGTGCCTGACACATACAACAGGTGATTAATAAATGTCAGCCATGTTGATGACAATGACCACAGACCACTTAATATGCCAGGATCCCAAAGCAGAGCTCAGACTGGTATAATCAGCAGTAATAAGGCACAGCAACATCATGAGCACCAAGATCCAATGCACTGAGAAGGACATGGCACCATTTCTGTAGTGTTATTGCCAGGCACATATAAAACCTCAGTCCAATCATAAGAAGACATCAGAAGAACCTGAACTGAGGGAAACTCAGCAAAATAACTGGTCAATATTCTTCAAGGGTACCAAGATCATGAAAGACAAAGAAAAACTAAGGAACTATTACACACTGGAGGAGACCGAGGAGAAATAACAGCTATATGCAACGTGGGATCCATAAAAGGCCATTGGTAGAAAAATGTGAAGTTTAAATAGGGTACTTAGATTGGTTAATAGTATTGTGCCAGACCAGGCAGAAACATTAATTTCATGGTTCTAATACTTATATTCAAGTTAGGTAAGATATTAACATTGGGGTAGGCTGGGTGAGGGACTTATGAAAACTCTGCACTATTTTTGCAAACTTTTTGTAAGTCCAGAAGTAGTTCAAACTAAAAAGTTAGTCCTCCACAAAAGAACTCCAATGCAGCCTCACTCCAAAGTCAATCCACAAATATTTATAGGGTTCTTATCATCTACCAAGTACAGTACTAGGTCCCGTGGATGCACCAGTGAAGTTGAGAGGGTTCTTCCCTTGGATATTCACAGTAAATTGATATTTAATAATTTCTCTGAGAAATACCTGCACAGGCAGGGACCCTAATTCAGTCTAGAGTGTAAGGGAGTGAAATTGAGGACTTCTAGAGAAGGTAATACGTAGGCTGAATAATGTAGGATAAATAAAAATTGGTCAAGTGAAGATGGAGGAGTAAGGGTGTCCCCAGTGTCCGCAGACAGTAGGAGAGACACACGAACATAGGGACAGAGCCCAGAGGCTGGTTGTGGAGCAAAGCCAGAGTCTGAGGTGATTGGGAGGTTGAGGAGAAAGAAGGAATAGGACTTAAGACTGGAAAAGCAAGGCTTTGTGAGCCTGGCTCAGGAGTTTGTACTTTGTCCTCCCAGCAACCGAGCGTTCTGAAAGGACAGATAAGCATTTTTCAAAGATGACCCTAACAAGTGTGAAGAATTATGAGGTACAGCGCTGGGAAACTAGTTAAGAACACCAGGCCAAAGGTAAGAGCGATGAAAATGAAAAAACATGGGCAGATCCAAGAGTCTATAGAGACAGTAAACAGGACTTAGTGATACATTGGATACAGGGGGTATGGTAGGCTGAATACTGTCCCCCCTCAAAGAAGGCAAAGCCTTAATCTCCAAAACCTGTGCATATTTTACCTTGCATGGCAAGAGGGACTTTGCAGATAGGATTAAGAATCTTGAGATGAAAAAGTCATCCTAGATTATCCGGGTGGGTCCAATGTAATCACAATGGTCCTTGTAAGAGGGGGATCAGAGTTACAGGGAAGGAAACATGACAACAGAAGCAGAAGTCATAGAAAGAGAGATCTGAAGATGGAGGGAAAATGCTTGAAGATGGAGGAAGGGGCCTCAAGCCAAGGACTGCAGCTGGCCTCTAGAAGCTGCAAAACTCAAAGAAATGACATGCAGATGGCCAGTAGTCACATGAAAAGATACTCAAGATCACTAATTATTAGAGAAATATAAACCAAAACTACAATGAGGTATCACCTCACACCAGTCAGAATGGCCATCATCAAAAAGTCTACAAATAACAAATGCTGGAGAGGGTGTAGAGAAAAGGGAACCCTCCTACACTGTTGGGGGTAATGTAAGTTGGTACAGCCACTATGGAAAACAGTATGGAGGTTCCTCAGAAAACCGAAAGTAGAATTATGATATGATCCAGCAATCCCACTCCTGGGAATATACCCGGACAAAACCATAATTCAAAAAGACACATGCGGGCTTCCCTGGTGGCGCAGTGGTTGAGAGTCCACCTGCCGATGCAGGGGACACGGGTTCGTGCCCCGATCCGGGGGGATCCCACATGCTGCGGAGCGGCTGGGCCCGTGAGCCATGGCCGCTGAGCCTGTGCGTCCAGAGCCTGTGCTCCGCAACGGGAGAGGCCACAACAGTGAGAGGCCCGCGTACCGTAAAAAAAAAAAAAAAAAAGACACATGCACCCCTGTGTTCATAGCAGCACTGTTCACAATAGCCAAAACATGGAAATGACCTAAATGTCCACTGATAGAGGAATGGATAAAGATGTGGTACATATATACAATGGAATACTACTCAGCCGTAAAAAAGAATGAAATAATGCCATTCGCAGCAACATGGATGCAACTAGAGATTATCACACTAAGTGAAACAAGTCAGAAAGAGAAAGACAAATACCATATATCACTTACATGTAGAATCTAAAATAGGGCACAAACAAACCTATCTACAAAACAGAAACAGACTCATAGACACAGAGAACAGATTTGTGGTTGCCAAGGGGTGGGGGGGAGGGAGAGGGATGGACTAGGAATTTGGGGTTGGTAGATGCGAACTATTACATTTAGAATGGATAAACAACAAGGTCCTAATGTATAGCACAGGGAACTATCCTAAATATCCTATGATAAATGATAATGAAAATAATATTTAAAAAGAATGTATATATGTGTATAATTGAGTCACTTTGCTATACAGCAGAGACTGGCACAACACTGTAAATCAACAAAACTTCAATAAAAAGAAAAAATAAAAAGAATGGTAAGCTAACATTTATTGAGCACCTAGTATGTGCCCGTCATTACATGTAATTCATGTATCACATGTATTACATTCAAGTTAATTTATTCAAGGTATTCAAAGCAGCTATTTACCATACAATATAATCCACTCTGTAACATTCTGAAGCGATTACAAAGTGAAACCAGGATGGTGAAGCAAAGGTCACTCTTGAGTCTGCCCAGCTCAGTACAAACACCTGTGCCCAAACAAGTGACCTATAAAATGCCACCAGGCAAGGTCTGATTCTTAAGAAACAAATCTATGTTTTGTAAAGGGAGCATAGACTTGCTTTACAAGGAAACCAACTGATGTGAAGGTAACTCTTACTTATCCCCTCCTCACCTTTCCTCAAGGAAACATAAATGGCATTTGTTGAGCCAAGCCCTGTGGAAAAGTGTTTTGCATAGGCATTTCATTGGAAACCAAAGAATAAACTCAGAGGTGGATGAAAAGGTTTTGTAGAAGGCAGAGAAAACTGCTGATTAAATTAAAATTCGGCCTGCCAGAAGTCTCCTGTAAGTTTCACTAGCATTCTTAGGTCTCTTGCAAAAGCCCAGCACTGCTACTTGGGAGAAAACAACACAATTAACCCCATAAAACAATGGCAGAGCGAAACAGAAAGGCAAGAAAAGGAGTGAGCTTAAAATAAAAGAGAAAGAAATCAACATATGAAGAGACAGGATAAGATTTTAAATGAAGTCATAATAGAAACCAGATGAGAAACCTAAATGGAAATGGCAAGTTTCAAAGAAAACCAATCAGAGAGAAGGAGAGGAACTGAATGGGAAGAAATGACTGGAAGTTACCTTGACTTTCTACAGAGTAGATGATACAAGGATTCTCATTTCTGAGGTCAAGTCCCCAGTGAGGTCTTAGGCAAGTTACTTAGCTGCCCAGCACCCACACCTCATAGGGTTGCACTGAGGAGTAGCTTAGTATAGCACTGAGCTCTGGGCTGGCACCCAGACAGCCTTCCATTTAACAGTGGTGGTGAGGAACTGTTGGTGAGGAGCCATGATGATTAATGCCATTAACACCCTGCCAGGACCTCCCAAGATGAGATTCCTTGAACCTTTCTCTTTCCCCGTGATAACCCTCAGACAGTCAGTGCCACACAGATTCCTTGGAAGGCTGCTGTGATTTCAGGAAATGTGGTCATTTTGGACCATTCTCCTTGAGTTCTCTGTGCAAGAAGTAACACATTTGTGTCTGTAAGGCAACAAAGCAAGGAGCCAGCATGTAAAGATAACCACAGCCTAGAAAAGAGGTAATAGAGAACATATTTTCCAAAAAGGTTTCATGTCCTCTGGAGAATCCTGTGTCATCCCATGTCACAGTCCCCACTCGGCACAAGCATCCTCAAGTCTCCACTAAACTCCCATGATCACTCTATCTGTAACAGTTGCTCAAAAAGCATCCTGAGGATACCTACTGAGGTTAGGACCTGGCAGGTTTTTACGGTGTTTCCAGTGAGGAATTGGCAAGGACAATTATGCAACATTCTGTCTTCTAAAGCAACTAAAACGTGAGTCTTTAAAATCGTCTAAACCTTGACATGCATCATGAAAGTACTGCAAAAAAAACCTGTTGGCAGGAACACCGTTGGGTATCATGAAGGTAGGGTGGAATACTCACACTAAGTGGGTATTATTTCTACTATCTAAGGCACAATCAGGTTTTGCCTCTTCCTTGCTGTATGGACCCTGACAAAACAACAAATATCTCCACTGTCCTTTAAAAGGAAATCACTTTGCAATGCATTTCTATTTGGATGTGCATGGAAAAAGCACTGCCTTAAAGAAGATCATTTGTCTAAACCAGGATTAATTTCCAGCAACTAAAAAGTATACATAGTGAGGAGAGAGCTCTCAATTCCGGGTTCAAGTGATTAAACACAAATGTTTCCTTTTTAACAACTATTTGGAGAAGTACATTTAAGTCTGGCCAAAAAATATAAAAAGAAAGTGGCATCAATGAACCCACAAGAAGTTAAGGTTGGAACAGCAGCTAATCTCCATCAATAGGTTTCTGAGTGGGGGATGTGTTGGGTGTTGATCAGCATTTCCTCTGTATATGACTACTGGCCCCAGCAGAAACTCGGCTGTTTAAGTGCTGTATGCATCTGAGGGACTGTCTGTGAGAAGAAAACTTCCCTCCATTAATAAGCTTTAAAAACATGCGCTAATTAATTCATGCTGGCAGTCCAAGTCCTCCCAACAAATTTCATTAGGTGATCAGGCTGAGTTCAAAAATATATGCAGGATAAAGAGAAAAACTCAAGTCTAGAGACAACTGGTAGAAGGGGGAAGGATGGTCAACAAAATCCTATAGTCTGAACTCAAAGTTTTAGAGTCAGGAAAAGGGGTAAAACTAGAGGACTTGGTTAAGTGGGTCAAAAAATAAAAGTTTCAGTTGCATAAAAAGCCAAATTTGAGTTCAGATTTTTAGTGTGATGTGCATAAATACTTACTTCTATTTTAATATTTGCCTTTACTTGAGATTTACTGGGACTCTGCCTGAGGCAAGATTTTTTTAATAGTAATAATAAAAATGCTAAATAGTACTTAGAGCAAAGCATGTGTGGTCATGATGTTTTAAAGAGAAAGAAAAGGTAATTCTGAACATCTGTACTACATTTCCACATGATAAAATCACCACACTCCAAAATTGTTCTGAAGTTTGGTGGAGCTGGGGTTGGGGGAGGGGGGATAGTGGTTCATGCGGAGAAATGTTTATTTAAAAAACAGAAAGGGAGACTCAAAGGCCATTTAGGGGAAAGCAAGGACGACAACATTTATTGTAAAATAAAACTGCTAGCATTGACACATATACACTACCAAATGTAAAATAGCTAGCTAGTGGGAAGCAGCTGCATAGCACAGGGAGATCAGCTTGGTGCTTTGTGCCCACCTAGAGGGGTGGGATAGGGAGGGTGGGAGGGAGACGCAAGAGGGAGCGGATATGGGGATATATGTATATGTATAGCTGATTCACTTTGTTATAGAGCAGAAACTAAGACACCATTGTAAAGCAATTATACTCCAATAAAGATGTTAAATAAACAAACAAATAAAAATAAAACTGCCAATTAATAGTGAGAGTCCAGTAGTCAAAAAGTCAGGTCACGTGTCTTCTCGGATCCATTAGTATTACCTCCTGAGAATAAATGTCTCTTATTCTCACAAAGTCCCAACCTTCCCATGTGGTATCTCAGATCAAAACCCCTCCCTTAGATTTCTTTGCTACCTTTTCTGAGAGGAAAGGAGCGGGGGGAAGTCGGAGACAGACTCTCTCTCTCTCTCTCTTTCACACACACACACACACACACACACACACACACACACACACACACACACACACACACACCCCGCACTTTTGGTTTTTTTTCAGGCTTAAACCCCCACCTCCCCTCAGCACATCTGTTTCCTAGTTGTATCCCCTGTGGTCAGTCTTTGGGTCAAGAAGTGTCTTGATCTGGGTTGCCTTTCCTTAGTAAAACAGAGTTTCAAGCACATGGGGCTGGGAATTACTATATTTGCCATGTCCACAGGCCAACCACCAGAAGGATTTGTCAATCACTCTACACCAGAGTTCACAACCTGGGTGATTTTGGTCCCCGGAGGATATTTTGCAATGTCTGGGGATGTTTTTAATTGTCACAACTGAGGGAAGGGCAAAGGTACTACTTGCCTCTAGTGGGTAGGGGCCCAGAATACTGTTGAACATCCTACAATGCACAGGACAGTCCCCACAACAAAGAATTTATCCTGCCCCCATGTCAATAGTGCCAAGATTGAGAAACCCTGGCCCATACCGACAAAGCAAAATTACATCAATAGGCAGGGTCTTCCCCCAACACTAAAAATGCTCTAACAACTGGCAACCCAACTCATACAACCACATGTCACCAAAAGAGATCTGACTGCCTTTGGGGCTGAAGGAAGGACAGCCAGTGGTAAGGGGATTGCTCAGCTGTCATCCTGACCAGGTCCTAGCTTTACCTAAATAAGAGTACTTCCCATAGGAAAACCTAGCAATTCTATGGCACGCCAACAATTACAATAAGTAAATATTTTTTAACACAACTGTATACACACGGACACTTTCTTTTTCATGCTAGTTCCTTCAAAGCAGCCACAGATTTTTAAAGCACTAACTGCATAAGCCTAAAAAGTATCAATAAACACTATTTTTAAAAACATAAGAGAAGGACGAGTTGGAACCCTGTGCTTTAATTAGGTCAGAATTCCTAAATCTATCAGAGTTTTAATGGCAACCTCCATTTCTCTGGTACTTTCTAGGTTACTGAATACTTCACAGAGTCCCTTTTTTTTTTTTTTTGCTGTACGCGGGCCTCTCACTGTTGTGGCCTCTCCCGTTGCGGAGCACAGGCTCCGGACGCACAGGCTCAGCAGCCATGGCTCACGGGCCCTGCCGCTCTGCAGCATGTGGGATCTTCCCGGACCGGGGCACGAACCCATGTCCCCTGCATCGGCAGGCGGACTCTCAACCACTGTGCCACCAGGGAATCCCCAGACTCCCTTTTTAATCCACACAGGTTACCTTCCTAAC
Source organism: Tursiops truncatus (assembly GCF_011762595.2). Taxonomy (NCBI): domain Eukaryota; kingdom Metazoa; phylum Chordata; class Mammalia; order Artiodactyla; family Delphinidae; genus Tursiops; species Tursiops truncatus. The sequence goes on from NC_047043.1 coordinate 70,204,415, forward strand.
ACCCACCACTCCTGAAAGAGCTGCAGACTTTTGTGATAACTGGCAATACCCTACATGCTGTAATTCTGGAGATTAAAATCACTGATCTAATAAAAAAAGAAAAATGTGCAGAAATGATGAAAAAAATTGTCTCCCCATTTTAAAAAAACTCAAAAGTTACACATAAAAGTAGTAGGATTTTTATACTCTGCACATAACTTAATTGCCCGTATGTTTTTTTTACCAAATCTCTTGATTCAAAATCTATTTACCTATCATCAAAATTAGGAATCTCCACACTTTCTTAAAGGGTCAAGTAGTTAATGGTTCAGGCTTTGAGGGCCACAGGCAAAATAGAGGACATTACATAGGTACTTACATAACCATTTCAAATGTAACCATTTAAAAAGGTAAAAACCACTCTTGGCTCCCAGGCCATTAAAAAAAAAAAAACAGGTGGTGGGCCACATTTGTCCCACAGGCTACAGTTTGCCAACTCTTAATCTAAGTGAGCAGTGAGTGACTCTTTAGAATTTTCACTCTAGTGTCTCACTTATCTTTCTTTTTCCTTTTTCTACAAACTACTCATATAATTATATTTTTCCTTTAGTAAGGAGGGTTTATTTCATTCTTTACAACTGCTGTAACTATAAGCCACTCAAAGGAATCAACCAGCAACCATTCTCATTGCCTTATTTAACACTCTGCCCAAAACATTTAAGGCATCCTTCAACCTATATGCCAAACTGGAAACACAGATAAAGCTATCCCTTTCAACCAAGCCAGGTGGCTAGGAAAGTAGATTTTGCTTTACCAAATTTTGGCCCATTAGAAGAGCAACGAAATGGGGCACATATTAGGAGGTTATAAATACAATTTTAATATCTCACAATTGACAAAGAAAGAAACCCACAATACCCAACAAAAACTAGATAAAAAGTAAAGTCGTTTTGAGAAGGCAAAGTATTTCTTTTAGGCAATGAGGTAATGATGAAGTAAAGTTGAAAAAGAAGGCTAACTGAACAGATGAAATGGAGAAGGTCCGACTTTAAGCACCTCCAATTTTTCCTTATTCTCTGCTATAAAAATTCACCTATTCCCTAGGAATTCATGGAACGCCTATATATGCAGTACCATGCTTCGTATTTTAAGCAAGTACCTTCATTTTAATGAGCCACACATGGTCTGAGGAGGCCTAGCCCTGGTACTGCCTTCTATGTAGCACTGTTTAACCTTCCACTGCTTGGTGACCTCATGGACTTACCAACCCCAATTCAGCAGGCCCGGATAAGACGTGGCAAGGAAAAAAAAAAAAAAAAAAAAGCCTTTTGCATTTTTTCCTCTTTTTGCACTTACAGACAAAATATCCCTGAGCAAGAAGTCAGTAGACCAGAATTCTCGTCTTTTGTCTGTTCAGAGATTTCGGGTTGAAATCCCTGGCCGTTTCAAGAAGTGGTTAGGGACAGATGCATGGAACCAGCAGGCCCAATTTTGAATTTTAGATCCATCACTACTTGCTCTGAGAACCGGGACCAGACTCTCTGGGCCTCAGCCTCCTCATCTGAGAGGCAGGAAACCACCTCCTACCCTAGAGTATTGTTGGGAGGATTACACGGCACTCCCCGAAAAGTGATTAGCTCATGAGTACCGGTAAATGTTACCTGTCATCACTTCTTAATCTCTCTGAGCCTCAGTTTCCTCACAGGGTTACCAGGAGTATCACAGGAAGTCATTAAAATGCAATGTGTTCTATAAAGTACAAAGCTTTCTCCACATGTACGGTATTAGCTAATATCCCCATCCAAGACACGCAGGACTCTGTTACAGGTGAGCAACTTCCCACTGCTGCAGCTTGTGAAACACACTCAAGTATCTGCAGTACCAGTGCTTGGAGTACTTTCTCACCACTGAGCTTTTGTTTGTGGTGCACTGTTTCACCAACTGATGACAATGATAAATTAGGTCAGCTGCCAAAAGAGTAGCTTTCAAAAAGCAGTCACACCCAAGGTACAGCAGGAGGACAGAGTCCTGTTAGAGTCTCTCCCAGCATAACCTCCTGACTTCTCCCCACTCCCTGGCACTTCCCCAAACACCCTTTACCCTGCCACTTTCTCTTCTCAACAGGTTGCAATATGCCTTGAGCCTAATGGCTCCCTGGGGCTCCATCAGTCTTTGTTACTGTAAAAAGCAACCAATTATACTCATTAAAATCAATATGGGGTAAAACCTTGACCATTTCAAATTAGCATGCAGTGTTTAAACTTTAAAGAACGTATTAAAATTTAAAGATGAGGCAAATGCTGCTAAACAGAAATGAATACATTCCCTATGTCATCAGAAATGTGAGGGTGAAAGTTATGAAATCCTGTTTTTGGATGTGTTGTTAGCAGGGTCCAGAAAAAGTGCTTTTCCGCAGAGATTCTTCATTGGGATCTATCCTGCATTAAATGCTTGGAGAAAATGAAACTCAGTGAGAGCAAAGGAAATCTGTATCAAGTAGGCATCAGTCAATGAAAAGTCCGTGTAATCTCAAGATACCATATTCAAAATTAAGTGCTTATTCAGAAAAGAAGCATGAAAAAGTATGCAGTTCCTAGGGTCTCCTCCTAAATAATAGTAAGAGTGACAAGGCAGCCTTTAGAACAATCATATAAACTGGGAGCTTGGTGGTCACAAATAATGAAGTGTGTGTGAAAACAACTACAATAAAAAGTGACCAATAGCCAGAAATGCCTTGTGCATCTGGGCAGAACTTCTCAGTCATTTCCTCAGCCATATTCTCACCCTTGGCTGGACAGCTCCACCAGGATTTCATCAAACTCAACACATCCACAGTCTTTCCTCAACCCCAGCTCCTCCTCCCGACAGTTCTCTCCTGCCCCTTGCCCCACCACCTGCCTCTACCAGGGCCCACAGTGATTGGCTGCCCCTCAAAGCTCCTAGCACTCAGCTCCTGAGCTGTCAAAGTCCTGCCTGCAGGTGGGGATGACCTTGCCCTTCAATTTCTTGGCCACCACCCAGATTCAGATTCTTGTTCACCTGAACAACAACAGTATCCTTCCAACTTATCGCCATGCCTTTATTCTCCTCCTATCCAATCTACTATCAATTAGCACCTGACAATCTTTCCTGATCATGCCATTCTCCCAGGAAAATTCCTTCAAAGGCTGCCCAGAGTACCAAGTAAAGACCAACTTCCTGTATCACGTGCTCAGAGTCCTCAGTGACCTGACCTCAAACCACCTGTTGAGATTTATTTCCTTTCCCTCCTGACAGGTGGAGTTTCAGCTGCTCCAAACTCACTATGCCCCAAACCCACCACAGTTCCCACCTCTAACATGTGGCTCAACTATCTCTTCTACAACCATATCTGCGTGTTGAAATTCTTCCTGCCTTTCAAGACCAGCTTTATCACGGAGGAAGCCAGTTGTCAGCTCTCCTACCTCTAAGCTGCGCAGCATGTAAGTGCCATTCGAGGGCCTCTCAGTGCACCACCGCAACAAGCAGTAGTGTGTAGTGGTGACAAGTGTAAACTCTGGAGCTAGACTTCCCAGGTTCTGATCTTGGCTCCAGTGCTTGATCTGTGACGAGGTACAATTATTTACCTCTTTGTGCCCTATTATCTGTGTAATGGGGATGATGACAACAGTTTTCACTTAGTACAGCACCTGACACAGAATAAGCCTCAGGGCTTCCCTGGTGGCGCAGTGGTTGAGAGTCTGCCTGCCGATGCAGGGGACACGGGTTCGTGCCCCGGTCCGGGAAGATCCCACATGCCGCGGAGCGGCTGGGCCTGTGAGCCATGGCCGCTAAGCCTGTGCGTCTGGAACCTGTGCTCCGCAACGGGAGAGGCCACAACAGTGAGAGGCCCGCGTACGGAAAAAAAAAAAAAAAAAAAAGAGAATAAGCCTCCATAAGTGTGAGCTGTTTGTCTTATTGCCCAACTGAATCCCTGAACAAGACCACAAGCTTGCCATGGATGCTCCCACAGCACCCTTGTACATGGATGCTCAACATGTGCCCAGTGATGTACAACACATTTTGAAAAAACAAAACTTCCAGTTAAGCTTACCCTCAAAGCTACTGCTCCACTCCAAACACAGAGCAATGAGAGAAAACAACAGAATATGGCTCTGTACAATCATTATAAACTTGTCCAATATTGACAAAATAAACCACGGAGCAACTCTCAAGGTACTTTTAAACTATTTTTTCACTCTTTCAAATATTTATTGAGCATCTTGCAGGCGATATTTGAAGTCTGGGAATATTGATGGAAGGTACTGATTATGTTAAAACTTACTTTATTAAAATAGGGAGCAGTTGTTAGGTTCTATTATATATAGGAAAAACTCTTGCAAAAAAAAGGATATAAAATGTTATGTTTATATGGTCACTTGTGTTTGGGAATATTTTCTGTGATAAGCTTTCTTGGTAGAAATAGAATGTATTATCTGTACAGTCAGATTTAGAAATGACTGCAGCAGCAAAATCATGGCTCAGCCAACCAAATTGGAGACAAGTGTGTGTTAAAGAGAACAAGGCCATTTGGTACTGACAGAGGGTGGACTAGGGTGAAGATTGATTATACAGGTGAAGTCTGAGCTGTCAGTAAAAGGCTTATGAGCTCAAGAACTTCTAGGTCATAGACTTTGCCTTGGTGGATCTCCTGCTGGTCTAGGGACAACTTGGATAAGTTGTCCAAGTTTACTTGGCTAAGTAAACGAGGAGACCAAGAATTCATGTTGCCTTGCCCTCCTCCTCCCTGCCCCCAACAGCATGGAGGGAAGCCTAGGCCCAGTATCCTGGGGGCTTTACTTGTCCAGGGTTAGTAGCAATTGCGGCTCCCAATGACTTAAGTGATTTTCTGCCCTTCCTTTCAAAGAATAGCAAGCTGCCCAAGGGTATTAGCATAGAAGATCAACAAGCATGGCAGCAGAACATATATCCTTTCCCCTCAAACATCTTACAGGACAATGAATCCAAAGACTCCTGACTCTCTTCTGAGCATCAGCCGAGAAAACATTAAGGAGAGTGAATATAGGAGGATCCTGGTATGTAAACCCTCTTTTTCTTTAACGAGATCAGTAGTACCTCGGGTACTTGATTACTAAAACCTTTATATGGAACAGTATGTCCTCTGCGGAAAAAGCTGGAGAACAAGGTAAACTATTACCACATCAAACAATGTCTTATCAAATCAACCTGTATCAAGAAGCATCAGACTACACTAGTGAGCAATGCCTGCATTTTAGCCAACACTTCAGCTCACATCAGCCTGTCGGTTGTAGTTCTTGGCCAGTAGTTCTGGTCTTCCAAATAAGTTGAGATCATAATCTTTTTGTTGTTTTTTCCTGCCAGGCAAAGAAGAGGTTTCACCCTCAGTCTTTTCCAGACCACCAAAAGACAACAAGACACTAAAGCAACCCAACCCTCCCCATGTGCAACTCCTGCCAATTCTCAATCTCCTGAAACAATGGGCTAAACAAAGCCAGTATTCCAGGAGATGGGGTTTATATGAGGTCCAACACCTCTGCCTGAGAATTAATCATAAAACCACTAACACTCCATTCCCCAGCATTACACCATTCAGCTCCAACTGGGCTAAATCGTGCAAAATGAAAAAGGAATCAGGAACACTCTGAACTTAAAACCTCAAGTACATTTTACATCCTGCTTTAGATTCATTTAAATTAACAGAGGTCAGGCAACTTCTTTATTCAAGCTGGGTTATTCTTACTGGTTTAATACCAAAAGCAGTCAGCCACATTTTTCCACTAAAAAAAAAAATACCCTGACAGAAGAACAAACAGTCTAAAACCCGGTAGAGAATATGGAAACAGCTTACAATAAACTTTACTTTCTAGAATAACTAATCGAGGAAATTACCCAGTTAATTGGCCATGGGAAACAACTATTTGTATATTATTACATATTTTGTAGGTCACAAATTAAAAGCACAATTTTTCTTTTCTAGCATAGCATTTTCCCAAAGTGTTTTTACAAAGAACATCAGTGCAACAAGAGAAAAGCACATCAAGTAAGTTTGCGAGGCTCTGCCTTCCCCAGGCCCCTTCTTGGAAATAACTAATGCACACTTGCATATGAGAGAGTCTGAGAGCCCTTCGATAAGCTCTATGGAATTCAACATTTTCCCAAGTTCATTTAGCCCTGCAGCCCTTTTTCTCTCATAACACATAACAATATCCCACAAAACAGCATGTTCTGTGGAGCACACTTTGAGAAAGATTCTTCTAGAACAGGAATATATGTAAGATATGGTTTAAGAGTGGAGACTGGAGGCAGCTTAATTCAAATACCAGATTAGCTGTGGGACACTGGGCAAGATTTTTGATGTCACTCGTCCCTCAGTTTCCCCAGGCAAAATGGGCAAAATAATAGCACCTACCTCCTAGGCATGGGCCTTTCCATCTAACAGGAATTTTCTGAGAGTCTTACATGGCTGGTTCCTTCTTGTCATTCAAATTCACAATGTCACCCCCTTCAAAAAGCCCTCCCTGACTATCCAATATGAAGTTGACCCCACCCAGCTCACTTGTACTTCATCCTCTTCTTTTTCTCATGATACTTCTCTGTTTAACTATTAAACTGCTATCTGTTTCACCCCAATAAAATATAAGCACCGTGAAGTCAAATTTTATCAGTTATCATTACTCAAGACCAGATCCTCAATAAGTATTCACAGAATGGATGGGTGGATGGATGAATGGATGAATGAATGAACAAATGAGGTGGTTGTGAGAATTAAATGTGAATCAACGTAAAGCACTCTTCATAGTGCCCAACAGATAAACATCTATCCAGATGCTGTTATGAAAATATCTGATGAACTATGACTGGTTAATGGATTCAGAATCATAATTCTTGCACTGTTTTCAACTTGCCTCTTCCTAGTGTACCGTGGATAAACATTTCATGGCACTTATTTAGAGGTGTGTTGGAAAATGGACTTTCAGGGATGGGGCGAAGCGGGCAAAAGACCCTGAGAGTAGCACTTGCTGATTTCCACGTTGTAAATACTCCCACCATGACCAATTTCAAGCTACCAAAATTCCTGGAAATATAACAAATGGCTCTCATAAGCCAGTACACTATTTCTCTTGGGAAGGGTCCTTTCAGGCCTCCAAATCTTGTTTGTTGAGTTCAAGTTTAAAATGAGATTTTTTTTTTTATAGACAACTTTTTCACACTCTCCCTTCTTGATGAGATAAGATAAGGGCCACCCACCGACTTTGGTCGGGTGCTCAAGGAAACTAGTTGCATGCGTTGCGCTGCGTTTTCTGTACGACTCTCTATGCGCTCTTAGACTAATGTTTAAGGCTCTAAACATGACATATTCATGCCAGACCATCGTGAGGACCAACTAATCTCATAAAACACAAACCAAATTGTGTTTACATTCATTTAAACGGAGATATACTAAAACAGAATCAAGGCACCATCTATTTAAGTGCTACCAGTGAGCAGAATCTATTCAGACTGACTACCTGACCCCAAGATCCCAAAATGGAGTGAAGGTCAATGCTGCAGATAGAGGTTTCTCTGGTATCACAGCCTTGCTATACATCCAACATGATCCCTTGGAACCCAAAATAAAGCAGCAGCTTTTTTAAACTATAGCAATCTACCAACCACAGTTTTCAGATAACACAATCAAAATTTCAAAATCCACAGACACTCTACATGCAATGATAACATGCCAGTAATCACTGCTTCTCTTCTGTCAACTGAATGGAAAGTCTATGGAGTAAGACAGAAAGAGATTAGTTTCTGCTCCACTGTATTAGCTATCTATTGCTGTGTAACAAATTATCCCAAAATTCAGCAGCTTAAAACAACACACATTTCATATCTCACAGTTCCTGTGGAGCAGGAAACTGGGCACAGCTCAGCTGGGTCCTCTGCTTCACTGTCTCTCAGAAAGCTGCACCAACCAAGTTGTCAGCCCAGGAACTGAAGTCTCATCGAAAGATTCGACTGGGGAAAGATCCACTTCCAAGCTTACTAAGTGATTGTTGGCAGTTTTCAGTTCTTTGTGGCTGTTCAGATGAGGGTCCCAGCTCCTCACTGGGTGTCAGCTGGAGGTTACCCACAGTTCCTTACCACACGGGCCTCTGCAACATGGTAGCTTGCTTCATCAAAGCATGCAAGGCGAGAAGGCAACAGGGTGTACTAACAAGATGGAAGTAAACCTAATCATGGAAGTGACATCGGCATTCCATTACCTCTGTCATTCTGTTGTTTAGGAGCAAATCACTAGGTTCAGCCTAAACTCAAGAGGAGAAGATTACATAAGGATATGAATTCCAAGAGGTAGGGATCTTAGAAGTCTTCCCACCACATTCATAGTCTTGGAATACAGATAGGAAGACCAGACCCAACAAAGCTTATCTTTAAGCATCTCAATGTGAAATCAAGCCATTTGACTTCCCAAACATGTAGCTAAGGTCTCATGAAAACAAAACCAAAGAGAATAAGCATGGAGCATATTAAATCTGAAGACACAAAAGTCTACTCAAATGTTATAAGCAAATACAGTCTATATCAGAGAAAACTCCTGGGAGCACCTGCATTACCAAATCCCAACACGAAAGCCATGTTTTCTGAACAACCAAACAAATGACTCACTGGAAGTGCTGCCCATCCAAAAAGGTACATAATGCCAAGCAATCTAGTTTGGTCTAAAAGCAAATGTCTTTTCGAATTCTTATTTATGGCTGCAGAATATTTTGCAAATATACTTAATGCCATTTTATTGCTTCCTGTTTTCTGTGAGATCTGTGTCTGCCACAGCATTTTGCCTACATGGTACTATTGAGATCCACATCCACCATAGTAGCAAGGAACTGCTATAAAAATTTCAAACCTTGGCTGTCACCCACATTCTTTCTAAGATCTGTCCAACTACGTATTCTCAGATATCTGAGCCTCCCAACATTCAATGGTGGTGGCAAGCCAGAGAGGCTGCCTCTGAGAAACTTCAAATGATTTAACTAAGTGCAAAACACACTCTCAGAAAACTTGGAACGCTCTGTCCTTGGAACATTCATGTCCCTCTGTCCATGAATGTAAATGCAGGCGAAGATTATCTAAACGTTCAAAATTGGTCGGCACATTTTTCCATTCTTTCCAGAAATATCCTTAGGCTTTACTTTCTGAAAACCCCACCCCCAATTCAGCTATAAAAGTATTTATGCTCATTGTTTTGCTAATCACCTATTCATTTTGCTCCTTTAAAAAGAGGATACTTAATAAACATCTAAAATTTAACCAGTAGTGCATTTAAAAGGCCCTGAAACAATGGCCATCTGTAGGAAAGCAATTGTAAACCACCTTAGAGTTGACATGTGCTGCACACACTTGGGTCCTGAATACGTGTTGAATCATAATGGAACATACGTGTGGTGGGCATAGGAAAAAAAGACTAATGCGAAATTCCAGTTTAAAGGTGATAAGCAGACATGAAGGTTATAAAACAGATGACAACAGCAATTTGGTTAAGTCTATAGATAACTTTCAACCTGTGGTAATAACCTGATAACATATTTAACGTATTTTAACTTGTAAAATACGGCTTTGGGAAAATAAAGTGAATGTCCTTACCTCTCTAAGATGTATGTTTTCCTTCTCTTTCTGGTCTAAAATCACTTCCAAGTGGCTGACTTGAGACTCAGCCTCTGCCATCCTACGTGTCCGTTCATTGTCATCCTCAAGACTTTTGGACGGCAAACCTTTACTTTGCAACATCTCAAGAAGCTTTTTAATCGACTCATCTCGGGCATTGAGGGTCTGTTTCTGTGTTTCGATTCTCAGCTCCATTTCCTCCAAGGTCTTCCTCAATAGGAACAGTTCCTTAGCCTGTCTGTCATGCTCAGCTTGGAGGCGCCGGAAGTTCTCCTCCGTCAGTTCGATGGTAAAGTGCTCTGCTCCTCGGTTGCCACTCTCTTGCTGCAGGAGGTGGTTGAGGTCTCTCTGGGTTCGCAGCTCATCCTGAAGGGCCTGGATTGTCAACTGCAGGTGCTGTGATGAGAAAGACGGAGCAGGAGAGGAGAAAGAAGGGGGAAAAAGTCAATGGACATGCCAAACGCTATTTGCTGCTACCACACTATGAAGATGGAATGTTAATCATGAAGTCCAGAGGGCCAGCCATGAAGTCCTCCAGGGTGACTTCAGAAGCATGGGACAGCACATGGAGAGGGGGAATTAATTCAATGATGCTTTCTGAATGTCTTAAGAGAAATGTACACATACATAGAAACAGTATATTAGTGTCAGTCACAAGGTAAATTATACATCTACAGGGTTTTAATTTAGGAGTGGAAAGGGTTAGAAGGGAAGCTTTCACAAACACACCTTCTTCACACCCACAATGCTCCAGACTCAGTATTCCCTGTTTTCTAAGGTGTTCTTTATTCTACTATCCATTATTTTCTGTGATTAAGTGCATGTCCATTTAAAAATAAAAATAATAGCATCCACTACAAGTAGACACAAACGAGGACTTTATTTTTACAAATAAAGCTGTGAACAGGTTTAGTAAACAGGATTACTGCATCAGCAAGCAAAAGGGAACAAATGCAGACAGAGACAGAGACACTCAAACACACAAGGGGGTGAGGCTGTGCAGAGCAAAACAAACGAGCTGCAAAGAGTGGACAAACCTTGGTTCTTCTGGCATCCAGTAGCTGAACAGCATGGGAAATGAAAGAAAAACGAAGCAAAAATCAACACAAAGAAAAGTCCAGTGCAAGCAAAGGATATTTAACAGAAAGAACTTAATCAACACAAAGTACCTTCACAGAGAAAAAAAAGAAAAAAGAAAAACAGTTTCTTACTGCAGCAAAGACCCATAAGCTACACAGAATTTATAGCACTGATGCTTGATAAATGTGATTTTAAAAAAGAAACAAAATGAGGTTTATTCCACCTTTTGTCTTCCTAAATCTCACTGACCCAAGAACCCAATATCTTGGTTATATTACCAGGGAGGAAAGCACAACACTCCAGAAGTACCCCCATGTCATTCCAGGTCACCATTTTAGCCAAAACCAGAGTGAAAGTGCCAGAGAAACAAAATAGTTACCACTTGTGAGAAAAGAAACCCTTGCACGAAGACAGGTGAATTCAGCAACACTTTCCCAACAGGGGCAACCCCCAGGCTGATCAGAGCAGGCAGCCATAAGCTGAAGGCATTTCTGTCCTAGGAAGAAACCAAGGGGCTTCCAAAACACAGTTACTCATCCATTCACCAAACACATTCTCCCCATGCAGACCAGACACAACGCTAAGTACGGGAATCAAGATGGACGTAAGGCCTAGGTCCTGCCTGAAGGGAACTCACAGTATTGTAAGGCATGGATAATACTATGTCTAAGTTACATAAATACTGGAGGAGTCCACACTGGGAAATCCTTCTGAATTCCCACAGCTGACACCCAGAGGGTTGAGATTTTTCTGAGTGTGGGCTGTACCCAGAAACTAGCACCTAGTGATGCATTAATTAAACTCTTTGTTGGTATCCACTTCAACTTTCCACTTGGGATCATCCAATGAGAAATTCCTAGAGCACAAGGAACAACTACTCTCATTTGTGTGCCACAGCGTCTCCCAGGGTACTGAATGCAGAGTAAGAAACTGGTATGTATTTAATGATGGTGATTATAAATTTTTTAAAATATAACTCACCCCTGTCAAAATTACTATAAAGTAAAAGTGAAATTAAAATTCAGTGCTTTTTAGTATAGTTACAAAGTTCTACAATCATAAACACAATAAATTTTAAAACATTTTCATCACCCCCAAAAGAAACCCTGTACCCTCTACAAGTCACCCCCCATCTCCCTCCCTACCCTCAGGCCCTAGCAACCATTAGTTTACTTTCTGTGTCTATGGATTTGCCTGTTCTGGACATTTCACACCAACGGAATCATGCAGTAAGTGGTTTCTTTCACTTAGCATGTTTTCAAGGTTAATCCATGTTGTAGCATGGATCAGTATTTCACTCATTTTATAGATGAATATTATTCCATTATAGGGACCTACCACATTGTATTTACCCATTCAGCAGTGGATTCATACACAAATACTCAGAGCATCATTATTAATAATAGTCAAAAAGTGGAAACAAAACATATGTCAGTCAACCGATGAATGAGTAAATAAAATGTGGTATATGCATACAATGGAGTATCATTTAGCCATACAAAGCAATGAAGTACTGATACACACAGCAACATGGTTGAATCTTAAAAACACTGCTGGGCTTCCCTGGTGGCGCAGTGGTTGAGAGTCCGCCTGCCGAAGCAGAGGACACGGGTTCGTACCCCGGTCTGGGAGGATCCCACATGCCGCGGAGCGGCTGGGCTCGTGAGCCATGGCCGCCGAGCCTGCGCGTCCCGAGCCTGTGCTCTGCAACGGGAGAGGCCACAACAGTGAGAGGCCCACATACCGCAAAAAACAAAAAAAAAACAAAAACACTATGCCATGTGAAAGAAGCCAGTTACAAAAGACCGCATGTTATATGATTACACAGGAAATATCCAGAATAAGCAAATCCACTGACAGAAAATAAATTGGTGATTGCTGGGGGGGTGGGGGGAATGCAGGATGACTGCTAAAGGGTATGGTAGTCATCCTTCCATCCCTCATTTGGGGGATGATGAAAATGTTCTGGAATTAGTCATGTTGCTTGCACAAGTTTGTGAATATACCAAAAACCAATGAATTTTACATGTTAGATGGGTGAATTGCATGGTACATAAATTATATCTCAATAAAGCTGTCAAAAAAATCCATGAGGTGGGATTGTGAGGTAATGTGACCTTCCTCCACCACCCCCATCCCTAAACCACACCAAAGTTCACAGGAGTATCAACCGTCTTCAGCCCATTGATGTGGCTGCTGCCAAGCCTCTTGGGACGGTGCAACTGTCTTCAAGTCATTTAAACATTCCTGACAACGGCAAATCTTTGTCCTTTTAGAGTGGCTTGGATTTCTGAGACAATCCAAGTTTATCTGGAGACAAACACGATGAATCAGGATGATCAGACTACAAATCATCTTTTCTGAGAGTGACCAAAAATAAGATTGGATTTTTTTATGTAGTTAATAAACTACTAGCCAGAAGGGAATTCCCTCCCCTCCCCCCAAAAAATTGCCGTAGTGCTTTGAGCAAAGACAGCAACATTGGAAGATAAGTCTGTTAAGGCGGCTGCCCCCTTGGATGGGCAAGTTGCCTATTGCTCTGATCCTTTGTTTCCTAACCCGCAAAATGGGACTAATCATAATGCCTACCTCATACAGTGCCTGTGAGGAATAACTAAGATAACGCATCAACTGCCCGGTTTGAGAGTGAAGGGAAGGAGTAAGTTCGGTAGAAAGGACGGAAGAGAAGTAGAAAAAAAGAATGAGAAGGAGGGCTTCCCTGGTGGCACAGTGGTTAAGAAACCGCCTGCCAATGCCAGGGACATGGGTTTGAGCCCTGGTTGGGAAAGATCCCACATGCCATGGAGCACAGCAATGAAGACCCAACACAGCCTAAGATAAATTTTTTTAAAAAAAGAATGGAAAAGAAGGAGAGAGAAAAAGAAAAAGAGAGGAATGGAAGGAAAAAAATCAGTCTATTTATCCATTCAATGTGCATTTACCCAGTGTCTTCCTCATACTGATGAATTTTTTTTAAAAAAGAAAGGAAAAGAAGTGGTCCATGCTCCCAATCCATGTGGACAAGTAAACCAATAGTAGCAACACGACATAAGTCATAGCCAGGTGGCTAGAAATGCAGAGAAGGTGTAACCCAGGCTAGAGACGTGTAAGAAAATACCCCCCACAAACCAACAGCTACCACTGAGCTATGTCTTGAAGAATAAATGAGTCAACTTCGTGAAGAAAGATGGAAAGAGTAGAGAAAGTACAAAAGCCTAGAGGCAAAGACAGACTAGATCTATTAATGAACAGTAATAGCAAAAATCTGTAGAGTGCTTCCACACTCCAGGCCCAGTTCTAAGCATTTTTAATCTTCAGAACCACCAGTGAGACAGCCACTGTTATGAACTCCATTTAACAAATAAGAACATGAACACACAAAGTGGTTAAGCAACCTGTACTGTTACCCAGCTAGGTAAGTGGCACAGCCAGGTGTTCATCCAGAAAGTCTGACCCCAATACCCCTGCATGAACCACTACACAACCTGACCTCTGAATTGGTGTAAATACTTCAGGATGGCTGAAAAAAAGAATAGGGAAGTGGGCAGGAGTGGTGAGAGCAGACAGGCAGGCAATTTTGACAGTTATAGCAATTCTCAAAATTAAAAATTAGCCATCCTAACCAACCTATTCCTCAGAGGTTGTCACGATGGATACTTCCAGTTTGTACATTAAGAAAATTTACTTTCCAGATAATCATTTTATTAGTCACTGAATGACTTCAGCATGACCAAACACAATCTGATAATCAACCTAAAATTTAGTGTTCAAAAATTTCTCAAATCCGTATATCATTTAGTTTTCATTCTCTTTTAAGATATTTAGGGGCTTCCCTGGTGGCGCAGTGGTTGAGAGTCCGCCTGCCGATGCAGGGGACACGGGTTCGTGCCCCGGTCCGGGAAGATCCCGCATGCCGCAGAGCGGCTGGGCCCGTGAGCCATGGCCACTGAGCCTGCGCGTCCGGAGCCTGTGCTCCGCAATAGGAGAGGCCACAACAGTGAGAGGCCTGCATACCGCAAAAAAAAAAAAAAAAAAAAAAAAAAAAAAAGATATTTAAATTAAGCAGGAATCTCCTTGTTCCTAAGAAGGGATTCTTGAGCATAATTAATGTGCCTTATAGAACACGGATCATCCTTCTGCTTCAGAGAATGGGGAGAGATTTTAAAACACTCTTTTTCTCTCTCTCTCTTGCTCTCTCCCCTCCCCCGCCCCGCCCCGCCCCGCCCCCTCTCCCCTCTTCATTGCCTTTTTTTTTTTTTTTTTTTTTTTTTTTTTTTTTTGCAGTACGTGGGCCTCTCACTGTTGTGGCCTCTCCCATTGCAGAGCATAGGCTCAGCGAGCCCGCTCCGCGGCATGTGGGATCTTCCCTAACTGGGGCACGAACCCATGTCCCCTGCATCGGCAGG
Organism: Tursiops truncatus; assembly: GCF_011762595.2. Lineage (NCBI taxonomy): Eukaryota > Metazoa > Chordata > Mammalia > Artiodactyla > Delphinidae > Tursiops > Tursiops truncatus. The sequence goes on from NC_047043.1 coordinate 70,219,525, forward strand.
CGGACTCTCAACCACTGCGCCACCAGGGAAGCCCCATTACCTTACTTTTAAGAGAGTTAACTCAATCAAGTTTCAAAAATTATTTACCACATACTCATCTCTAGTTGAATACTTAACATAGACAATTTCAATTTTAAAGTATAACAGTACTTTCAATAAATAACCAACTGAAAATAATATTCTCTGTGTCTGTTTCCTTATTTGTAAAAGTGAGAGTAGTAATTCCTACTGCATAAGGTTATTTTAAGGATTAAGTGAGTTAATACATATAAAGCTCTAGAAAGTACCAGGTAGACAATAATCAATTATATCAATCAGGATAGGCTAGAGTATGCTGTGACAACATCACAAAAACCCACATTCTGAAAGATGAGACCCACCTGACATGCTGATGGCATGGAATCAAAATTCTTAGAGCTCACAGAGGCCTTAAAGATTAGCTTGTTAACTTCATTTTACAAATGAGAAAAATCAGATCCACACAGGTTAAATGACAGGTCCAAGAGCACACAAGCACACTGCTAAAGCCAGAATCTTTCTGGGATCTTGGACTCCATCCTGGTATGTATTCTAGTAACCCTAAGAGTAGACCAAAAGGGGTGGCTCTCCACTTTGACAACTTAGGAAATAGCAGTGGTGTCTCATATGGATGAGAGAGAACCTAGATCATTTCCTATTTCTCATTAGGATAAGAGACAACCTAAATCATTTCCCCTCTGCATTACTGGTCCCATCAAATAGTTAAATAGCATGGGACACTCCAAGGATAATTTACTGAGACCTCCTTTCTGAGTCCCTGCAATTAGTAGTAGCTACTGAGTAGCTATTAGAAGACAAGCTCAATTTAAAAAAATTCTCTCTAAAAGATCAAGATACAACAGTACAAGTGAAAACTCTGGCAAAGCCAAAGCACTTTCTCTAAGAGTCAAACGATTTTTTAAAAAATTTTTAAAAGATGCACAGGTTTCAATCTCCCCGCTTCCTTGATTATTCAATTCCTTGGAATTGAATCGTCTCCCACTTCTCAACCACGAAAGCACATTTCTTTTAAGGCAGCCACTTAAACTTCATTGGATCAATAATCAAGAGAATTCATTTCAGTTTGTTACCTACATCAGGTACCTACAAACCCACAATTTGCAAGGATGTGTCCAGGAGCCATCTCTTTGGAATCTCCCAGTCATCACTGTGGTCTCAACTTCCCAAAGCCTCAACCACTCCTTCTGTTGCTTCCATTCCACTGCATATTAGGAGAGAGAAGCCCTTCCAATGTCCACCTGCATCGGAAGGGGACATCACCAGGTGATCCAACCTCATGCCTGGGTCCCAATCAAAATTCTATCCACTTGGCACTTACGGCACAGGTGAAACAGGTGGCAAAACAGCTAATTCCCTTCAAGCACAAAAGTGAGTCTATGGTTGGATGAATATTCAGAAAGCTTTCTACTCCCCACCCTGATTGTGGGATCATTCTCCAGTTGTCCTCAATCAAAGCTGAAAAGGCAAACTCCCTTATCCACAGCTGACCACTGAGGACACGACAGAAGAAAGCAAAAGCAGCTGTGACAACAGGCATCCAGGCTCCCCTCTGCAGTCACTCTGTTAGGAGTGAAAACAGAATGCATCTTATTTATCCTGATACCTGGCCTTTAACCCAGTTCTTTTTCATCTCCCCCCCCAAATTAATTACATACTTTGAACTTTGTCCTGGAAAAGGCTTAACCCCATCTCCAGTCCACGGAAGGAAAAAAGTTTACAATCATTGCCCTGACTGTTAAACACAGTTAAACAGAATGGGAGCTAAAGAGATGAGTCCATCCAGTTGATTCCAAGTCTCAGACAATAAAGGAGGTCATAAGGACTTCTGTTTCTGGTGTTATGGCAGGCTAATTTTCTGATAGGACCTCCTAGTACTCAATAGTCGGATAAAGGCAAATTTATCTTTCAAAGCATTGCTGTGCTCACAAAAAAGCAAGGGAAACCTCCAAGAAAGAGAGAAAGTGAGCACCTCAAGGGCAGATTCTGGGCCAGATTTGTATCATACCCCCTACTCTAGCACATAATAGGTACCCAATAAATAGCGAGTAAAATATGGATAGGAAGATGAAGACCAGAAAGGAAACTGTTCACCCAAAGGTCAGCACAGGGAAACAATGTGATGGAGAACGGCTTCCATTCTTTGCTTTGGTGTTGTTAGCCTGGGGGTGGGGGGAGTTGCGGAGGGAGGGGAGAGTAGGAAGAGTATCCTTGGCCTCAGATTACTCTGTCCCGTTCTCTCCTCCAAAACTCAAAATTCCTCACGTCCACCAGCCCACTCATCTGACAATACTGCTCCAAAGCTGCCAGAACTATGTCCACTTCACAAGAGAATAAATTGAACTGGCTTAAGGGATTCTACTGCAATCACATCGTTAGCGAACATGGTCCAGGGTCTAAAATAGACATTTCCTCCAGCCAATTCTAAAGTCTCTCTTGCTCTGAAAATACTATAGAACTTCATTTTACACAACTCTTATAGGCTTCCATAGTCACTTAATTTTGAAAAAAGGAGAACAATGAAAATATAAGAAACTAAGCCATACTTGAGTTTATATGGAAAAGGGGGGGAGATATACTTTGCTTTAGCCAACATTTAGGAGACTGACTTCTAATAGCTACTGGAGTCAGAATCTAATCCAGATATCAGAATGTCTAAAACACAAAAAAGGTAAATAGAATGAAAATATAATTATATATGTATGATGTGCATGGAACACACAATTATTTAAGTAGGGACTAGCCAGATGTTTAGAATCTACTGTGTCTTATCCCCAAAAATAGAAAATATGGGTTCCTGGCAGATTTGAAAAAATTTGTGACCTTAAGCTCTTTTCCACACTATGGGGAAAAAACAAAAAATGATAAAGTTTTCTACTACAAAGCAGTTTAGGGTTTCATTGCTATGAAAACCGTCTCTGAGCTTGATAAAAATATGAATTGGCTTATATCCAAAAGTCTTGAACTTTTTAAAAATAAATCCATACTCCTTCTCAAGCAAGGGCTTAACATACTCTTTCAAAGAAAAGAGAATCTCTTTTCAGACAACTTGGCCTGCTCTACTTCTCCTATGACTTTATTTTCCTATTTATCATTTTCCAGCTTGTCTCAAATCAAATATTAAGGGCAGGTTCTCTGATTCCTTTTTCCATAATCCTGCTTGCAGGATGTGCAGCATTCCTCGTGGCTTCAAACCTTCCATGGGCTGTGTCATGTGTGTGAAAAGACACACAGCAGGCATTGGCTAAAAACATGTGGCCCCAGTGGACTGTTCAAGAGTTGCTCTGCTGAGAAAGGTATTAAAAATTATTATGTGAACACATGGTCTAGGCTTTCTCCTTTAGGGTAGAATAGGCACATAGCTAATAGAGAATATTGATAGGTGATTTTTTTAAAGCACCAAAGCACCAGTATCCTGGGATCCTCACACAGATGCGCTATCCATGATAACTGCAGAATCCACTTTGGTTGATAACATGTGACATTTTGCCAAAATTCATAATACTAAGTATACATGCGAAAGCCCTCTTGGCAGTTGCTCTTGTAAGCAAGAAGGAGTTCTGGTTTTCATTACAGACCAATACTATAAGGTGGCACAGTACTGGAATACTGTACTGAGCTGAGAGTTAAGGACTTAAGTTCTAATTCCAGCTTTGCTACTAACCTATTACATGATCTGGATAAAATCACCAAACTTGTCTGGGCTTCCAAGAGCAGTGGTGATGAGCAGGGTTTTGAATCCTATAGCTACCTATGACAGCCTATGTCACCTTGGACAAATTATTTAAGTACTGTGAGCATCAAATTATTCATCCATAAACAGGAAATAATCCTCATAACTAACTTACAGGATGCGCACAAAGACAACATGAGACGCTCATCAAAGTGAACAAGTTCCCATTAAGCATGAAGCACAGGGCCTGGCGCATAATGAGTGCTCAATAAATGTTCACTGCTATCATTGCTGTTGAGACAGTGGTGGCGGCTAGAGGTCCAGAATTAAAATGTGTCTCCTTCCTCCTCTCATTGAAAAGAAACAAACATAAATTTTTGACCATCAAATACATATAACAGTGGGAAACAAAATGCTAAGTACTTTGGCATTTTTTAAATAAGGGAAAACAGGAAACAGTTGTTTTAAGACCAACTCAGAGATGGATGGAACTGATTTCCTAATAACTTGTCTATAAATAACTCTTTAAGCGGCTCTAGGGAATACCAACGATTTGTTTTGAAGGTCAGGGTTCTTTCCCTACTATTATCTAGTAATATATAAGCAGCTAAAAGACAGTGGCATCCCCTGATGTTGACACTGCTCAACCTGTTACAGCTAAAAAAAAAAAAAAGATACAAATTTAAGAAATATTGATCTTTTTTAAATGTGTTTAGAGAAGCAACCCCACACATGCAATCATAAAAATGATGGTTAAAATTGGAACTTTTCCAATTATTAATAGTCACAGCCACATGCAGTTAGTGGATAGTTCTTTCATTTTAATTGCTTAGCAAATCTTCAGTGTAAATGACATTTTAAAATCTTTACTGCAATTTCCTTCCCTGTCACCTCCTCTTCACCTCAACATGTTCACTCAACAAAACTGCTTACCACCTAAGTATTTCTAAAAAAAAGTAAGAGGACCTAAATTAATATCATTGCAAATAGCTGGGTGGCAAGCATTGAACTACTAGTTTTTCCCTACTCTGACCACATGATTTGCTCAAACTCTAATCCTTGTTATTCAGTTTTTCATGAGGAGAGACTCTTCCTAAGTACTCTCCTGCTTCTCTCTGCTTCTCGATTCACTCCACCCCTGGGAAGGGGGGATAACTGACCTCCATGCTACTCAAAATGTGACCCTTGGACCAGCAACATCAGCATCGCCTGGGATCTTGTAAGAAAGGTGGAATCTCTGGGGGGTGGTGGTGTGATGAATTGAGAGATTGGGATTGACATGTATACACTGATGTGTATAAAATGGATGACTAATAAGAACCTGCTGTATAAAAACATAAATAAAAGATAAAAAAATAAAGCAACATGACTGCTAAAAAAAGAAAGGTGGAATCTTAGGTCTCACTCAGACCTGCAGAATCAGAATCTGCATTTTAACAAGACTACCAGGTAATCTGTAGGCACATAAAGGTTTGAGAAGTACTTCTCTGGACTTCAAGAAGTTTCAGCTCTATTATTGCTTTAAGAAATTTTTGGTAATTGAAAGGTGGGGAAGGAAAACATCATGAAAATAGTACTGTAGTACAGTCCTAAGGAGCACACTAGAAAGTCAGTTTGTGTGATTAATAAAAACTGAGTAAACTATGAGTAGTGCCCCTTAATACAAGACAATACTAGATAAAATAGACAAAGAGGGTCATTCATTCATTCATTCATTCAACCTTAATTGAACTATGTGCTCTCTGACAGGCAATATACTAAGTTTCCTTTCCAAGTCCTTAAAAATGTGTTCATTTATCTATTTCATATTTATTGACATCTTAGACACCGTGTTAGCTGCTTGCTCTAGATGTTAGTAAAATATAGACCTTCCTGCTCAAAGGGTCACAGTATTTGTGGGAAAACAAAAAAATGAACAACCCATGTCTCAAATAGCTTTGTATTTCCCAAAGAGAACTCACCTCATAGGTACAATAAATATATGTATTATACGTTAAAAAAAAAAAAAGCCTGCCAGGTTAAATATAAATATAATTATTATTATTATATACATAATATCTATTTTATTATATAAAATATATGTTACATATATTATATAGTATATGATTATACATTATTATATATGCTTTTTAATGATATATAATATCTGAATTTTAATTCTATACCATTATTTTTGTTATTGTTATTTAAAGTCAATCTGAAGGAATCTTTAAAGACTCATCTAAAATGCCAAGTACGAGGCTTTACATTCAACTATTTTATTCATTTTTACTTTTAAGTAGCATATCCATGCTACTGTGCTCTCGGTGGAATTTTAAGTGACTGTGAAAACCATGAGGAGTCTGAGATGAACCTTATTTTACAAACTATAACTTGAACAGTATATAGGGAAAATGCGAATATACTGGGTCCTAAGTAGCCTAATCACTTAAACTCCCTAAGTTTTTCCATTTTATTAAAAGGCCTACATCTTCATTTCTTTCTCTGGTGTAAAGGTAAGATTACTACTGTATCCACACAATGCCTATGATCTTTAATATTTTATATACATACTTTTTTTTTTTTTTTTTGTGGTACGCGGGCCTCTCACTGTTGTGGCCTCTCCCGTTGCGGAGCACAGGCTCCGGACGCGCAGGCTCAGCAGCCATGGCTCACGGGCCCAGCCGCTCCGCGGCATGTGGAATCCTCCCGGACCAGGGCACGAACCCGTGTCCCCTGCATCGGCAGGCAGACTCTCAACTGCTGCGCCACCAGGGAAGCCCCATATATACATTTTATATTATAACAGAGAGAATGAATATACCATAGCCCATAAATAAAAATATGGCCAACATACCATAGTATGCAAAATGAAGAGACAAGAAAAAAACTAGAAGAAAATATATCAAAATGATCATTGCTGGGGGAGAGGGGAATACAGACAGACTACTAAAGGGTATGGGATTTTGGGGGGAGGTGATGAAAATGTTTTAAGTGAATACAGTAAAAATCACCAGATTGTACACTTTTCAAGGGTGAATTTTTATGATACATGAGTTATATCTTAATAAAACTGTTAAAAATGACAGCAGGTGGGAGCATTATGGATGTCTTCTGCAAATATTTTTTCTAAGAATAATTTTTGAATGCCTACTACTATAGATTGAATGTTTAGGTCCCCCCAAAATTCTTATGTTGAAACCTAATCCCCAATGTGACTGTACTTGGGGAGGTGGGGCCTTTAGGAGGTGATCAGGTCTTCAGGGTAGAGACCTCATGAATGGGAATGCTGTCCTTATAAAAAGAGGTCTGGGAGAGCTCACCCGCTCCTTCTACCCTGTGAGGGCACAGTGAGAAAACAGCTGCCCACAAACTAGGAAGTAGGCCCTCACTAGACACCAAATCTGCCAGCACCTTGATCTTGGACTTCCCAGATTCCAGAACCACAAGAAATAAATGTTTGCTGTTTATAAGCCACCTGGTCTATGGCATTTTTTTTTTTTTAGCAGCATGGATGAAACTAAGACACCTGCCATGTGCTCATCACTGCTAAATTAGTTAATATTCTTTGAGTTCCAAGCAACAGAAACTGATCTGGCCTACCTTAAGCCAAAGAAGAGAATGTATGAGAAAGATATCAGGGTATCTCCCTGAATCAAAACAGCAATTGTGAAAACAAAACCCAGGAAAAGAAACAAGCAGGACACAACAGTAATCTCTGCAAGAAGTTGTGACTTGGTTTCAACAATTCTTTGCTCCAAATTGTAAATACCCAGGACAGAAGACAAAATGGTCCTGGCATGGGCCAGGTGGCCACCATGAATCAATCAGTTGTGGCAGGTGACACTGCTTATCAGGAGCTACTCAAAAGAGAAGGATATTTGTTTAAAGGTGGGCAGAGACCCCAAGAAGAATCTATCAATACTACAATTGCTGTTATAATTAAAGAAGCAAAATATGAATAACATAATAGTGCTGTGGTTATGTTTATTCAGGGCAAGGAATTCCTAAACAGCAATATATACAAGACTTGGGTGATCTCCATGGTACAAACATAACCATGCTAATTCAAGCTTCTGACACCCAACAACAGACATGAGTTAAGAGAATGGAAAACTTAAAGAGAATTATAGACTTCTGGGAGGAAATAAAGGAATAATTAATTTGACAGTGAAAGTCCTAAATATTTGATTGAGAATAATACTCCCAATTAATAACCCTGTCTTTGATGTCAAACAGTTTGGGGTCAATCTCCAGCTTGGGCACTCACTAGCTGTGGGGTCAATTGGATCACTCACTAGCTACAGGGTCCCACAGCCTTGGGTGGGCTGTGGGACCCTAACAGGTTACTTCTGTTCTCTAGCTTTCACTTTCTATCTCTTTTAAAAACCCCTAATAATAAGGGGCTTCCCGGAGCTTCCCTGGTGGCGCAGTGGTTGAGAGTCCACCTGCCGATGCAGGGGACAAGGGTTTGTGCCCCGATCCGGGAAGATCCCACATGCCACGGAGTGGCTGGGCCCGTGAGCCACGGCCGCTGAGCCTGCGCGCCCGGAGCCTGTGCTCCTCAACGGGAGAGGCCACAACAGTGAGAGGTCCGCGTACCGCAAAAAAAAAAAAAAAAAGCTCCTAATAATACAAACATCTCACAAAACCATGATAAAGTTAAACAGATAATGCATGTTTGATACTTAGCAAGTCCCACTCCAATCCACAGGAAGCCATCATTTTTAAAAGCCGTTGTTAGGAATATACAAACCCAAAATGTAATGGAAAGAAACAATAGTAGAGTGGGGGGGGGGTGAAATTATGTTTGGCTGTGTCATACACAAATAAAACCTTTAACCCAGAGGAAATTTTTTGGCTTGGCCACTTCAGATGCTAACATTTCAATATGAAATAAAATACTTTGAAAGGGGCTTCCCTGGTGGCTCAGTGGTTGAGAGTCCGCCTGCCGATGCAGGGGACACAGGTTCGTGCCCCGGTCTGGGAAGATCCCACATGCCGCGGAGCGGCTGGGCCCGTGAGCCATGGCCGCTGAGCCTGCGCGTCCGGAGCCTGTGCTCCGCAACGGGAGAGGCCACAACAGTGAGAGGTCCGCGTACCGCAAAAAAAAAAAAAAAAAAAAAAAGACAGCAAATATTTAACAACAGAATCACTGAAGATTAGTGATGAAAGGGATCAGAAGAATAATTATTTTTGCTTCATTTTATAGGAGGATAAACTGAGGCCCAAAGAGAGGAACCACTCCTCACCCAAAGTCACAGCAGAGATGGCAGCACTGCTAGCTGTAAAGCCCAGAGACCAAACTCACAGCACATTGTTTTGTCCTGGTCTGTCCCATATAGCCCCATGCACCAGTCTTTTTTGGTCACCAAACTGCAGAAGGATCCCATTACCACATAATTAGTGTCAGGGCATGTCCAACAGCTGCCACGAGCCAGATTTCCACACTGGAGTCAAACATGTTTGGCCCAGACACATCCCTTCCACCACATACCACCGATGGTGCAGCTGCCGTAACCACACTCCATACCCCAGTGGCTCCAGGACTTCAGGAGTTGGAACAGATCATTAATTCCAACCAAGATGAAGTAACTCTTCTCTCTGAAAGGACTTCTTAAACAATACCTTTAGAGAATTTGAAAAGATTTAGCATTCTTCCACCTGAGAGCTTCAGGACTTTAAAAAGTGTTTAGAGGAATTTCCCCCTCCAAAAATGTGAGATAAATGTCAAGAATGAAGGGGCCACTTAGGAACCCGGAAAATATAATAAGTCACAGGAGATCCATGTTATCATTGAGAAAGCCAAAGCAAAAACCAGAAAGGAAGGAAGGGTTCTTTTACAGATACCATCACTGGAAGAATACGTAATATGGCTGAGAAATAAGATCCCTCAATACCAGTCCTGAATAATATCAATTTGAGGTTATTTTTATTTTATCTGGATAATTTTATACATATTATTAATAACAAAAGCTTTCCTTAGCAAAAACTCAGAAACCCATGTAAGCACATTCATGAGCATATGGATACATTTCATATGCTTTAAAAGCCCTTCTCAAATCTTTAAACCAGTGAAAGTGAATAGAAGTTTCTCCAAAAGGATAGTAAAAATTATTTTTAAACAAGGACTTGCAAAGTACTTTTTTCATCCCTGGGTATTTATTTTGTTTTATAATTCATTTGAGACTGTTAAAGTTGGGAAGGGAGGAAAATGGCTTTCAAATTTGAGTCTGGAACAGAGCTAACCTATCAAGTCTAACAGGGATATAAAGAAAGTGTGTCTAACAGTGCAGACACTGCTGGTGCCCTGAACAAAAGCATTATTGAATGCAAGAAGAATTTAAATTGAAGCAAGTCCGAATGTAAAACCTTAGTAACTCCAAGTCCTACTGCCGTTTTTCCTAATAAGATAAACTATTAGTTCTGGGTTACATAAATTTCAACATACCAGAGCCCTCAGCAAATTACAGGGAGGCCAATGGCTCTCTTGAATCTATGCATCTGCACATTATTTAAAATGCATGATTGTCCCTTTCACCATCATTTGAGTCCTTAGCTGTGGAGTAGAAAAAGGTTGCTGTACAAAACCAATGAAGATGGGGCCCTATGAAATGAGTGGAACTTTTTGCTGTATCTTTAAAGGTTTTGTTTCTTTAGTTTAAAAATCTAAAGGGAAATAAGAGTGGAAAGAATTGCAGGCTTTATGGTTTTAGAAAGGAGGAAAAAATAAACATAGGATGAGTTTACAGTGTCTGCAAAGAGACTCCTCACTTATTCCTTTAAATAAGCTTTTAAGTCACCTTTTAAAGGGGCAAGGAAAATTCTGTTATTAGAGGAGTTACTGAAATCTAGTGTGGATTTCAGTTAAGTGCCCGAGTCCTGGACTCAAGCGAGAACTGGATTTACCACTGTTCATGTCTATACTGTTTAATCTCTGGCAAATAATTTGCCCTCACGTTCTTCCACTGTAAAATGAGGATGATACACTTGTAGTTGTGAATAATTTTATATTTATGTATATATGTAAATGTATATATATACTTATATCTATATATGGCTACATATGTAGCTTAGTACAGTTTATGAATTTAATAAACAACCTCTCTTCATGTTACAATTATTATGAATAGTGAAAAACACCATTTTGCTAGAAAGTACCTTTAAAGGTTATTTAGCAATTCATTCAATAAACTCTAGGCAAGATAACATTTATTTACTTCCTCAGAAAGAAGTCTTTTTTTTGAAAGAAGCTTTTTTAAGGATGCTAACACAATCTCCCATCAAATCCGCTATCTGCCTTCCTTCATTTGAGTCCAGTCAGAGAGTCGGTGGTCATTAATTTCTGCCACAACCACTCCCAGGCAACATTCACTCAACTCACTTTTACTGAGCATTGATTAAGTGTGATAAGCACTATGCTAAGGCACTGAGGATTCAAGGTCAGATAAAGCAGGAGACGTTGTCCTTGGCCTTGAGAAGCTCTTAGTCAAGAGGAAGTGACAAATGTGTAGACCAATAATCAGGACAGAAAGGGATGTGAGCATAAGGGAGCATATACAAAGTGCTGAGGCAGCACAGTGGAAGGAGGCATCCATCTGGTTTGAGCACAAGAAACTCCACAGAAGATGTGAACTTTGAGTGGGGACTAAGAACAAAGGAGAATTTTCCAGAGGCAAAAAGGGGAGGTATTCCAGGCAGAGTAAAGGACATGACTAAAGTCTGTAAGTGTGGAAAAACCATGGCAGGTTGGGTAGGAAAAGAATACACCATCAAGAGTAGCAGGAGGTAGCTACAAAGGTGGCCGTGCTCATCGATAAAGGACTCAAATGTCATGAAAAGGATGTGAACTTCAGAAAGTGATGTAAATACTGTTTAATACTGCACGTTACAAACCACGCTTATGAATGCATTCTCAGAGGTCCATGAGTTTCATAAAAATTTGAAATTTCTTTAATTTTAATGATAATAAAAATAAAATTATCTAAAATTAAGACACCACTTTTGTCTGTGCTAACAATTTATGTTTCATTCATTCATTCAAAATATATCTACTGAACATCAACTATGTGCCCAGCACAATACTAGGCATCGGAGATGTAACAATGAGCAAAAGAGACAAGTACCTGACCTCATGGAACTTAGAATCTAAAAAGGGGAGACAATCAGTAAACAAATAGAAGTATAGCATATCAGGAAATAGTGCTGATAACCCTAACCCTAACCGATAAATAAAACATGAAAATGGTAAGAGGGTATTAATTTCATGCAGGATAGACAAGTAGTCAGTCATACTTCCTCACCAATGCGACATATGAGTAAAGATATTTGGAAGATACCTTCAGAAAATAAGATTGTCCCCATGGTTGTCATAAACATTCTTAAGGGTCTACAAGAACGTTTTTTTATTTTTACTTTAAAAGGGACACATTACTAAAGTTTGGGGGAGACATAGGGGTGGAAGATAGCCTGAAAGGAAGGTTAGAGGCAAAGAAACCAGTGAGGAAGGTATTGGAATAATCCAAGTTACAGGACAGGTAACTATAAACACCAGGAAAAGCTAGAGAAAATACAAAATCAAACAAAAATACCTCGTTGCACGCATAGATGACCATGCATGAAAGTAAGAGAAATCCTTGGGAGCCAAAAACAAAAAGGAAAATTAAAAATCAGATTAGTGAAAGGAGCTGAGGGTTTGTCTGTCAAGGGCTCAAGGCAGGGGCAGAGAGAGTGAGCTTGGGTTAACAGCCTTACAAGAGTGCCAGAACAGGCTCTGGGCAAGTTAAAGCTGAGACCCCCTCCAGAAAACTGGATCTGTGAAATGGTACATGACAGCCTGAATTCTGGACTTGGGACAAGATAAAACTAGTTTCTCCAAGGGTCTACCTTCATGTGAATATGGGGTTCACTTTCCAGTGCCTAAAGTGGAGAAATAAATATAAAAATGATCCCAAGGTGATACCTGCAAAAGTAAGTGCTCTGGAAGTACAGTCTTTCAACCCAGATCATGCAGAATCTCAAAGATCAAATGATATTCAAAGAAAGAATGACTAAAAATGTTCTAAAATTCATTAAAGATTGAGGGAAGCAAAATATATGCAAACAAGTAAAATTAAACTCACATCCAAGTATAGCAAAGCAAAACTACAAAACATCAAGCATAAAGAGAAGGTTTTAAAAGCAACCAGAGAGAAGGAATAGATTAACTGCAAAGGAATAATGCAAGATGACCATAGACCTCAAGAAAGTAACAATTTTATTTCGATAACAAAAGATTGAAACTGCTAAGAGAACACTTTCAACCTTAGAATTTTACTCCCAGTAAATCTGCCATTCAAGAATGAAGAGAAAATAAAGGTATCTTGAGACAAAAACAGTTTACCACTAACATAAACCACCTGAAATAGCAGTGTGTTATACTAGCTCATAAGAGCCAAATTTTCTGGACTCTTGAGAGTCAGTTGACAATATGTTGGTTACTTGAAATCAGCCATGGTGGGAGTATTTACACAATGGAAAACAGCAAACACTAAAAACCAGGCTCTTTTGTCCTCAGGGAACCAGTTGTTAAACATTTACCAGCACACCACAAAGAACATTAAGGAACTTCTAGAATATGTACTTCAAGAAAAAAGAAAAATCTAGAAGGAAGTATTGATACGAATGAAGGACAGGTGATCAAATAAATATGGTAAATGTTGTAATTCTAAGCACTGATTATATAAAACAATAATAATGATGACAACTAATTTGGACGGAATCAGGAGTTTATCAATCAGGTGATCAACTTATGCTGTGGTAACAAACCCAAAATCTCTATCGCTTAAAACAGCAAATGTTTATTTCTCACTGATGCTAAATATCCTTCAGAGGTTAGCAGGAGGACTCTGCCCATTGTAGCCCCCCAAGGACCTCATCTCAAAACTTGCTTCAACAACTGCTACAGGTCATATGGTGAACTACACACTAGCTCTTGAAGCTTTGTTTCTCATACTTCACTGGCCAAAGCAAGTCACATGGCCATGCCTAATTTCAAAGGGGACTGGAAAGTATTCAATACAACACTATCATATCCCCAGGGAGATATATAAAGAAAAACATATAAGACTGGAGGCAAATGGTTAGTGTTAAAATGTTCCAAATTCTTCATGGATTTTTTTGAGAAAACTAAGATAAACAGGTTAACTTTAGACTTGAATTCAAGTGCACATGTTAAAATTAAAATGTAATAGTTAAAAGAATACAGAATATAACTTCCAAATCTGTAGGAAAGGAGAAGAAAGGAAATGCAAACAATCAAAAAAAAGACAAAATCGACCTAGAAAAGGGAGAGCAAATAGGAAGCACAAAATAAAACAGTGGAAACAAATCCAAATACATCAGTAATTACAATAAAGGTAAATGGAATAAACTTACCACCTAAAAGGACAGAAATCATCTTTTGGCATTTTTTAATGCTGCTATATCTGTTTATAAGCAATATGCCTAAAACTTAAAAACACAGGAAAGTTGAAAGTAAAAGGATGGATTCAGAACACAGGCATGAAATCACACAGGCATGGAAGCCACAAAACCTCAGGCAAATCACTTAACCTGGGGGAATGGCAGTTTCCTCACCTGTAGGATGAGCTTTACAATGTTACACTAGTTCCACATATGAACCATGTTACAAAGTTCACAACACTTCACAATGTTATTAGGATAAGCTGTGCATAAAGTGCTTCAAACAGGGCCTGGTTCGTAGCATCAGCCTGGCAAATGATAGCTGTCATCTTATTAATCCTACCTGCCCACACACAGTTGGGTAGTGTTTGCAAACAGGACTTCACTCTTCCCATCCCTATCCTCATGTCCTTTTGTAATGTAACTTTGCTACCACTCCCATCAAGAAGTCCAATCTATTTCTCCACCTCCTGGGTGTCTTTTGATTAACAGAATTCAGAGGTGATGTCTGTGAGTTCCAAGCCAAGGCCTCAAGACAACTCACCACTTCACTTTCATCCTCTTGAGACTTCGGCTTCCAGCCAAGAAGGAGTTATAGAGACAGAATAATCTTCTCGCCTGAAACAACTAATAAACTAGACAACATATAAAACAATGGTTTCAAGAATAGTAATCCCTGACTTCCCTGGTAGCACAGTGGTTAAGAATCCGTCTGCCAATGCAGGGGACACAGGTTCGATCCCTGGTCTGGGAAGATCCCACATGCCGTGGAGCAACTAAGCCCACATGCCACAACTGAGCCTGCGTGCTAGGGCCCGCAAGCCACAACTACTGAGCCCGCGTGCCACAACTACTGAAGCCCACGCTCCTAGAGCCTGTGCTCCGCAAGAGAAGCCACCGCAATGAGAAGCCCACGCACCAAAACAAAGAGTAGCCTCTGCTTGCTGCAACTGAAGAAAGCCCACGCCCAGCAATGAAGACCCAATGAGGCCAAAAATAAATAATAAATTTATTTTAAAAAATATGTTAAAAAAAATAGTAATCCCTGAGAGATGGGAATCAAAAGAGGTGAGCACTATAACTGCCCCAGCCTATTGCCTGAAGACAATGTCCAGGCTGCAGCACAAGGAGGAGAGTCCCAGGCAAAGACCTATAGTCTCCCTAGTTTGGGAGGAGTCTGGAAAGATCAAGGCAACTAAAGTTCACAGGGCAGAGAGCTGCAGAGGGTCCCCCTTAAGTATTCAGCTATTAACCATCAAATGTGTGTGAATAAACTGCCTGGGGCCAGGGAAAGAACCACCCAAAAGGATAGAGGAAACCATACTTGGAGCTCAGACTTTTGCCCTCTTGATATTAAGCCCAAGATACCCTCTTTAAGACTACGAGACCATGAGAAGAAAGACCCAAGCAGGGGCTTCTCTGGTGGCACAGTGGTTAAGAATCCACCTGACAATGCAGAGGACGTGGGTTCAAGCCCTGGCCCAGGAAGATCCCACATGCCGCGGAGCAACTAAGCTCATGCGCCACAACTACAGAACCTGCACTCTCGAGTCCGTGAGCCACAACTATGAAGCCCGTGTGCCTAGAGCCCGTGCTCCACAACAAGAGAAGCCACCACAATGAGAAGCCCTCAACAAAGAGTAGACCCTGCTTGCTGCAACTAGAGAAAGCCCACATGCAGCAACAAAGACCCAACGCAGCCAAAAATAAATTAATTAAATTTTTTAAAAAAAGACCCAACCAAAAGGCAGCACCAACCACCAAACATGTGACAGAGTCCATCTTAAACCAAACATTCCTGTCAAATCACCAGATGACTGCAGCCTCAAGAATGACCCTAAAAGAGATCAGCAGAAGAACCACCGAGCTGAGTCCAGCCAAGTCAGGCCAAAATTAATGATCCTCAGAACTATAAGCAAATAAAAATATTATTTTAAGTCCCCAAGTTTAGGGCTGCTTTATTACAGTGCAATAGATAACTGATATAAAAGACGCCTAAAACAATGTTGTATATACAGAAAAATGAGCAATAAATGTCCAGTAAATAGCCCATCCCTGCCTCCCACTGGCATAACCAATACCTAAGGGCAGCCAGCCCCAACTACAGCAAGAGTCATAGCCTTCTTGCAGGAAATTAAAACCATTCTGGAAACACGTTCTGAATCAGAGAATCGGTAAATATCACAGCTCAAATGTCACATCTACCGTAAAACACTCCCAAGAGTCTGCTAATGGAAATACCCGCTTCTTCCTCTTGTTACCATGGAACATTGAAGATAGCCCTGCTCTTACACCTATGTCAGGGTAGTCTGTGGGCCTCCTATCCTCAGCAGCAGCCAGCCCCAGACACAGCTGAACAGTTCACCTCTTACTTGTGGTGAGTCACTTAGCACACTTCCTGTCCCTCAACAATAACTACACTGGATGCAGCATGCTGGGCTATTTTAATCCTTGAGAAAGAGGTCAGAACACAGAGATTAAAGGATGACTAAGGAAGCAGCTCTGTGGTAGTGATGAGAGAGGAAGCTGGCTTTACATTTATCAAGACCCTCCCCCCCACCATGACTCACCCTACCCTGGTGGGGAGAAATACCAGCTGCAGTCTCAGGAGCCAATAGTCCACAAGATAGTTCAAAACTCTAATGAGCCTTTGTGCATCTCCAAGTCAGCCTGCTTCAAAATGAGCATCTGTCTGCTGCCCTTGGTCACAGAGGAAAATGACAAGCCAGGAGTTCATGCCAATCTGAAAAGCCCAGATGAGCCTTAGACACAAGAGCCTGTTGGAAAGTTAAAAATTAAAAATCACCCCGGGCCCCGGGCTACCTCTGAGACCTCATTTCCCACCACTCTCACCTTCACTGAATAGGCTACAGCTACCCCAGCCTCCTTGCTGTTCCTCGAGCATGCCAGGCACACTCCTGCCTCAAAGCTGTTGCTCTCGCCCTTCCCTGACTGGAATGCTCTTCCACCAGATGGCTGAATGAGTCCCCCCCTCGCTTTATTTAGTTCCCCACTCAAGCATCATTTCCTCAGGGAGGTCATCATGAACTACTCCATGTAAATTAGGCCCCTCACATTCGCCCTGGCATTCTCTATTCCCTTACCCTATTCTTTTCCCTCATACCACATAGCATCACTAGACATTACCACCATCTATCTATCTTTAATCAGTGTGTCTATCTTCTAACTAGACATGAGCTCCGTGAGGGTAGGGATTTGACTATTTGTTAAAAACTGTACACTCAGTGCCAGAAACAGTGCCACACACCTAGTAGATGGTCGATAAATATTTGTTCCATAAATTAATTTATTAACTGTATGATGTCCTCCAAACATTATAAATGCATTGTCAATAGTGCTGTGCGTGGCTCATGAAAATTAGATTACAAGCTCTATAAAGACAGATGCTATACTTGTCTTGCTCATTTATGGACTATATGTAAAAACAATAACTTAAAAAGTGCTTACTCTGCATTGAGCCTTATGCTAAGCTCTTTATATGCATTTTCTCACATCTTCAAAACAACTTTATGAAGTGAGTGTGATTACCATCCCCTTTTTACAGATGAGGAAAGTCACAGCTGAGATTTAAGTCTGACTTTGGGACCCAAGTTCTTAACCCCAATGCTACGTTCCCAGGTAAGAAACAGAATGAATGAATGACTGGATTATGAGCTAGAGATGTCCATCATGACTTGCTCTGGTCACAACCTACTCCAAGCAACTCTGTCCATCCACAGCCAAGCTCCATGTCAGTTGGCCCTGCTCCTGCCTCCCCCCAGTCCAGTGGCTAAATGGACCAAGGAATAGGCCTCTCACCCATGGCCTGACTGGGCCATCGTATGTCTCTCAAAAAAATGGAATTGGAAACTGAGAGCCTGAGGCAGTCAACAGAGGAAGCAAAGTTGCAAAGAATTCCTCAGGAGGATATGGGGCTTTGACAAACCAAAGTCGCAGAGAAGCCCAAGTTCTGAGGAAGCAAAATAAACATGGAGAAGGCTGTGGAAGGTAGATAGTAAAGAGGGAAGAATAGGGCAGGAAAGCCAAAGAAATGACCAAAGGAAGAGCCAACTTATATACCAGTAGTGCTTCAGTTTCAGCTCCAGTGAACCTCTGGTTTCTTTCTCTTGAGGTAGCTTGAACAATCTCAACTTACCCAATCAACCATAGTGTAATAAACTGGCCAGGCTAAACTATAGGATGAGAAATGGCATTCTTATCCAATAGGACCCTCTCTGGAACCACGCTGAATTGCTGACTAATCCTGGACATGTAAGAGAGAGCTAGGAGAGTTCCAGATTTCAGATTTTTCTCCCTCCACCACTCCTGACCTTCAAGGTCACCAACTTCTGCTGTTCTTGTCTATTTCTGGCCAGAAGGAGAGCTCCTGTGGCTGTGCATAGCCAGGCTGTTCAGTAGGTTCCCTCAGCAAAGCTTGTGGGCCCCTAGTGACTCATCTCTCTTTCTTTATGCCACAGCCTTCTCGTTCTCAGGAAGCAGCAGCACAGAGGCTGTGTCAGGCCAGGGTGAGGCACCTGCTCCACTTCTCCTCGACTCCTTTGTTCTCTGAGAACTCTCCTCACTCATGAGTTCTTTTCTCAAGGGTCCCATGATCTGCTTCTGCGATCTGGCTTTCTTTTGGTGAACCTCAGTCCACCAAACTAGGGCTGCATAGATCTAGATTCCACTTACGTTAAGAGCGCAAGTTCTTTCCCCACAAATGTTCCATGACACCTGGGCGGCCTGGAAGCATACAAAGGGAATGCTGCTGCCTAACTCTGCCTGCTGACCAATTCAACTCAGCCCCAGTCAAAATACCCCCTTAGAAAACCACTGAAAGATAATGGACCCCTATTTACATTTCACTACTCTAAATACACACTCATGCTGCCGTCTAAAGCGACACCAAATTCCCTCAAGAGAATCAAAGAAACACTAACCAGAAGGAGCCTAATTCATTCCTTCCAGTTTGCGTATGATGAAACTGAGTTATAACAAGGCAAGGAGGAACCCCTCAGGCCCCAATAAGCCAAACATGAGAAAGGAGAATTCCTTTGTAGGTCTACCCTCCTCAAAGCACAATGTGGTTTAGTTCAGAAAACACTAACTGATGGCCAATATCAACAGTGTTATACAGGAAGCTATGACCATACGAAGATGAGTAACATCCTCTTCAAGGTAACTCAGTGCGAGCAAGATTGACCCACATATTTATGTGATAAGATAGGAATTTGTACATGTTATACGTGAGGCAGAAATAAAGTGCTACGGTAACCTCAATCAGGAGTGTAAAAAATAAATGTGACCAGAAAGGGCTCCAAGGAGAAGGTCCTCGTGCTTCCAGTCTCAGCTTGACTGTTCCCTCCTCACAGAGGCTTCCATGACCTCACAGGCTGGGGTTGTGCCCTGGCTGCACAACCCCACAGCACCTTGGTCTTTCTTTCACTTCTATAACTGATTCATTTTCTGTATTTTTGTCACTAGATGCAAACTCCACAAAATCAGGAATCTCATCCTCAGTATCTACCAGAGCACTGTATACACTATAGGTACACAGTAAAGAAACATATGTATATGTGCACGTGCGTATGTATATGTGTGTTTGTGTGCATAATGAAATGAGTAGGATATACCACAACCATATTAGAGAAAGAGAGGTACAAATGGGAATTTTTAGAATAGCCTTTGCAAAGGCAAAGAAGAAAGGAACAGAATAAGAAAAAAGAGGCAAAGCAGGAGGGTAAATAATAATAGCATCAAGTAACATTTACCAACCCCTTACAATAGCTCCATACAAGGATTCACTCATTTAATCCTCCCAGCTGCTCTAAGAGGGAGGTAGTATTATTAGTCATGTTTTACAGACAAGGAAACTGGGGTAGAGAGAAGTCAAGTAATCACACAGGGTTATACACACCCAAGGTCACACACTGAAGAGGAAGAGCCAGACTGGAACCCAATGAGTCTGATCTCAGAAGCTGAACTCTTCATCACCATCTGACACTGAATTTGAAAAAGTACAGTAGACTTTGTGAGAAAAGAGAGAAAGAAGCCCAGATTTGGTGTTTGGAAAAGTACAGGAACGTCTCCTCTGAGAGTTAGCTTCTTGAAGGACGCAGCTCCAGCCACGTGCATCCTAAAAGTAATTCAAATAAAAATGGTGGAAGAGCAAGGCAACAGACAAATCCACTGACATCAAAGCTCAGATATTTCCCTGTATCTTCCCAATGTGCCTTCCCCTAGCTCCCCCTTGCTCACCTTCTTTTATTTTCCAATAAAGACATTTATGGATCCTGAAAATAATCAAAAGCAAAATATTTTTTACAAATTATAAGATGGGAAGTAGACTTCTGATATTTAAAAGATTTTGTTATGAGCAGACTAAAGTAAATTCTATTTTGAGAGAAGGCTAAGGATTTATTTTTTACTTTTACCCTAACTTCATTTAGAACATAAATCAGAAACAAATCCAGTTGTACAAAATGTCCAACAATGAAAATCATTCAGCACGATAGGACTTTTTAAAAATAGTTTAAAGGACCTTCCAAAGCAATGACTGATTAAACAACTGTCTGGTATTTAAAGTAAGCCAATGACTTCTATGACTTTCTAGCTTTCGGTAGATTTTGAAGATCCACCATAACCTGAAGTGGATACAACTCACAGTTTTCTGTTTTGTAAAATATCCACTTTACTACCTGGTTTCCTCCAAAAGAGCCAAAGACAGGTAGCATATTCTTTTCATCCACTCCCTTTTCCTTTCAACCACACACTTGTGTTAGAAGCATCTGGTTGTAACCACAAGACAGTTATACGTTGGCTGCCAGCCATTATCATTATTCTAAATAAACTCCTTAAATGGTTGCTAACCATCTTCCTATCTCCAATCTATAAGCTGATAGGAACAAAGTAAGAAAAATATTACTCTTATTAATTTTTGAATAAACAATGTTATAAAAACTCCAGTGGGGGCCCAGTCTTGGCCAACCCCCATACTTTTGTGAGTTTTACCCCAAGGAGCCCTATCAGGTTTTCACAATAAAGCCAGGAGAAAAGTCCTTTGGTTCTTCCTGCAAGGAGGGTGGGGAAAGCAGTCATTATGTATTCCCAGAGCATTCTGTTCTACTTAACAAGGTCTGCCCTCAAAGTAAACTATCAATATTTTACCAGAACCTAACTGAGGGAAGGGAAATACCCAACTCCAACTTTCTCTAGCCTTCCTGTCTCTCCTAAGAGGGAAAAACAAAATGAAACTGAGAAACCCTAGTGAAGGTCACAGCCCAGGGGCACAGGCTCACAACCAAACAGACACCTAATCATAGGACTATTCAAGAACAACTTTAGACAAATTACTAGTTGTCCAAGTACTTTCACATATATTTTCTCATTTATTGCCATCCTGCAGGACAGTCGAGGAAAAGGATATTGTCCCATTTTGCAGATAAAAAACTTAAGCTCTGGGAGGATGCTAAACATTGGTGTGGCCAGACTTTAAATCCAGCTATTTAAATCCTTTCAGTCCAGAGCAGTTTACACTAAACCACGTATTTTCCTATTACTGGATCAAAACTTAATTACAGGGCTTCGCTGGTGGCGCAGTGGTTGAGAGTCCGCCTGCAAATGCAGGGGACACAGGTTCGTGTCTCGGTCCGGGAAGATCCCACATGCCGCGGAGTGGCTAGGTCCATGAGCCATGGCCGCTGAGCCTGCGCGTCCGGAGCCTGTGCTCTGCAACGGTAGAGGCCACAACACTGAGAGGCCCGCGTACCACAAAAAAAAACCCCAAAAACTTAGAGTCCCCAACTTATGATATTAATACAATTTATCGAGCCTTTACTTTAGGAAAGACACCGTGACAAGTTCTTCCCATGCGTTATCTCATTTGATGCTCACTGCATTCCTTATGAGAGAGATATTTTACTGCTTGGCCCATTTTACAGTAAAAGTCTCAGGATCATAAAGGCCCAAGGTCACACATCAAGCAGGGGTAATTAAAAGGTGAGCCCGTAACCACGTGTGTTTCATTCTAATCACGGCAGGTGGCAAAGACTCCCTCCTTCATCAAACTTTAATTAGGCTCCTCTGAGCACTCTCATCAACTAGACCTCCACTTGGCCTCTGTTCTGTCCTTGCCAGGCCTGCAAAACCCAGTCTTAGCAAGAACCTGTTAAGTCAGTTTAAAGAGAATCCCCCACCCTAGGTATCTGGTGATGGTCCTCATCCTCCTCCTTTGACGTCTAAGTCCATGGCCTGCCTTTAGCAAGAATTCCCCTACCCTTGATGTCTCCCCTTAGTAATTTTCCCCCCACTCACCCCCTCACTCTGCTCATTGGCTATAATCTCCAGCTGTCTTTGCTGTATTCCAAGTTAAGCCCCATCTCTCTCCTCTAGTGCAATACCCCTATTGCAGTAATCTTGAATAGTCTTCCTTACCATTTTAACAAGTGTCAGAATAATTGTTCTGTGAACACAGGAATGATACTCCACCAAAATAACAGTTCTCAGGAGCTTCTGGAACCAAGTTTCTACCATGCAGAAGACTGAAGCTTTGTCGACCTGCACCCCACAGGCCTACAAGGCCTATACGTGCCCAGCTTCAAGACCGAAGAAAGAGCCTGGAGTCAGGTGACAGAGACATCAGTGGTTTAATGGATAGGGGGAGCTTACCGTGTGAAGCAAGGTCCTGAAGCGACAACCCACCCTGCGCGGCAGGGCAGAACATGGCAGCAGCCTTCACTCCCGGGGAAAGGGGAGGTTACTAGTTATAGGGGGAAGTGACGTCAGGTTGGCTCATTGGTTGCCAGGGAAACCAGCAGAGGAGCACACCCCTCATGCACCTCTTTGGTAAGCTATCAAGGTGCAGGTATTTTGAGTTAACGGTTAGAACAATCACCAGCTGGGGACGGGGTAAGTATGTAGGAAGGTCAGTCATGTGAATAGGGTGTAGGTGAAATAGGCACTGGTCGAGCAGGGGAGGTACAGAGAGCAAGAGAACAGCCACTTTAGGTGGCCTCATCATACACACTTGTACATACTAAGATGTTCAAGCACTATTTTAAATCAGTATTTGATGTGATGGGGGGAAAGTACAAGAGCACCAAGCACCTAAACATGGGAAGTGAAGGCTGGTAGGCCCACGTGGAATCAATCACACTTCAGTAGCTGCGCCCAGCCCAGCCCAGCCCGCACAATGATTTGTGGGCATGTGGCTTTGAGGCGCATCAGTTTCTCACTCTCCCATCACCAACATTTGCCTTCTGCACCCCAAAAGCTAAGAGAGTAAAGATGATGAAACCTCACATCTAGATCTTCAGGGCCAAGCACCCCACTCACAGCCGAAAAAGGGTACTCACTCTACCCCCAAACCCAGATTATGTAAGACCAAATCTTGCTGAAGGTTTACTGGTGAGACCACTCCCACTGCCTCCATTCTGAGCTTGCAGGGTTCAGAAAGCAGAGCGGGGAAGATGGGAATCTAATAGCCGCTTACAAGAACCCTTCTGAAACAGGCTCTGGGGACTGACTCCAGGGGAGAGACTTCCTATATTACACACACACACATGCACACATATACACATGCACAGAGTTGCTTTTGCTCTGAGAGGAAAGGTGCTGAGGGAGGCATTGTAAACTATTGTCAAAGCATACAAACTCATCTTATCCCTGAATCATCACCATAAGGATAATAACCATGACAAAAATAATGGCAGCTACTAGTTATTGAACACCTGCTGGTGCCAACAGGGCACTAGTGACTTAAATCATTGTGTTTACTCCTAACAGCCCTGTGAGTTGACTAGATTTTCCAATGAGGAAACTAAGCCTTAGAGAGGTAAAGTAACATGTCCAACAGCACCCAGCAGAGCCAGGATTTCTACCCAGATCTGTCCAACTCCAAGACCAGCATTCCTTCCACCTCATCCAGAAATTCACATCAGGAGTCATTCTATCAAACACGTGAGTGCGACTCAATACTCAGTGTCTCAGTGTCAAAGCCCTTCCTGAGCCAATTAGCTTCACGTGGTAACACACACCAGCCACAGAGTAGGTGCTCAGTAAGTATTTGCTGAGTGAAAGAATCTGTTTAGGTGCTTAATATTTCCAGTTTATTGAGGACTATATCTTTTGCCTCTGGGCTCTTCTCACCAGATTTTCCTACTTTGTTTGGTAACAACAATGGAAGCTTATATCCCTTTGTTATGGACTAAATGTTTGTGTCTCCCCAAAATTCATATGTTGAAATCTAACCTTCAAAATGATTAGGTCATGGGGCTTCCCTGGTGGCGCAGTGGTTGAGAGTCCACCTGCCAATGCAGGGGACATGGGTTCGTGCCCCGGTCCGGGAAGATCCCACATGCCGCGGAGCGGCTAGGCCCGTGAGCCATGGCCGCTGAGCCTGCGCGTCCAGAGCCTGTGCTCTGCAACGGGAGAGGCCACAACAGTGAGAGGCCCGCGTACCGCAAAAAATAAAATAAAATAAAACGATTAGGTCATGAGGAGGGTGGAGCACTCATGAATGGGATTAGTACTCTTATAAACGAGACCTCAGAGAGCTCTCTTGCTCTCTCTCTCTCTCTCTCTCTCTCTCTCTCTCTCTGCCGTGTGAGGCAAGAAACAAGAAAATGGCCATCTACAACCTGGAAGAGGGCACTCACTAGAACTTGTCCAAACTGGCACTCTGATGTCAGACTTCCAGCCTCCAGAACTGTGAGAAATAAATTTCTGTTGTTTATAAGTCACCGAGTCTATGGTATTCTGTTACAGTAGCCTGAACTAAGACACCCTTTGATCCCATAATTGCACTCCTAGGAATCATATCCAAGAGGATAATCAGAGAGGCGCTTTTATTTTGAGAGACAGGGTGAGTCAGAGAAAGAGAGAAAGAAGAAAAAGAAAGAAGAGGAAAAAATTTTTTTAATTCCCAACGTGGACACTGCATTTTCCATTTACTTGGCCTCAAGAGTAAAGGTATGGCATTTTTGAAACAAGAGGTGAATCCTTTGGAGGAAGTCATGTGTTCATTTCTCACTGAAAAGGTAAAGTTTTCAGTTCATGCTGCCAGAGCCTTTTCCAGTATCCAACACATGGCCACACTTGGTTCACACATAGTCGTCCCTCACAGATAGGATAAAATCAGTTGACTGGACCCATGACCTAATTGTCAGAGATGGTCCATTAAATTCTTATGCTCTCTCTCATCTACAGCTGGTAAGAATGTAAACTGAAACACCCTCTCAAAGGGCAGAGTGGCCATCTGGATCCAGAGACTTAAATGTGTGCCTTCTCTTTGATCTCCTGAGTCCATTACTAGGAATGCGACCCAAGGAAATCATCTGAAAACCAGACAAGGATTTAGGTTGCAGAACATTCTTTGAGTTTCTCATGTTGACAAAATTTAGCAAACAACTTCAATGTGGGATACTGGAGCAATGGTTAAATAAGTTGTGGTTCAGCCATTTGTTGGATTATGAAGTAGAGAATAATAAAAACCCCATCTCTCACATATGTTTTATGGCATGGGTAAATGCTCACAATAAAACATTAAATAAAAAAGCAAGACTCAAAACTGTAACACTCTTAAACCAATTTTTCTAAAGAATAAAAATTAGATAAGTTATTTTGTCTTTACACATATGCATATCAAAGACCATAAGGAAATACCAAAATGCTAACTAACAAATGAAAATGCCATCTTTGGCTGCTAGAATTATTTTTTTTCTTCTTTATACTTTATATTTTCCAAATGAACATATATTTTTTTCATCAGAAGAAGAAAACATAATTTTTTCAATGAATGAATTTTAAAATCTGTGTTCACCTTCCAGGATATTGGTTTGTGCTATCTATAACAGTCAAGTCATCCCAGAGAAGTGACAAATCATGAAAGCACAACAAAACAGAAAATTCTAAAGAATAAGATGAAACACATTCCAAAGTATAACTCCAGTCACTCCCAGGAGGCTTTTCCTTACATTTAGCCCACTCCCTCCCATTGTAATTTAGAATCAGTTAACTTGCTTTGTAATCTCATCACTAGTCTTTGAATCCCTAGGGTATCACACAGTGCCTGACACAGAGGAATCACTCAGTAAATGCTTATTTAATCTCAAGAGCAACCATCCAGTGGACTATGGAAGCCATGGTTTCATTATTCCCTCAAATGTTCTTATCCCTCTTCTAGCAACAGTCCCCCTTTGCTTTGGCTAACTCATGCTCCCTCCTCACCACTCAGGTGAGGCTGTCTGTCATTCACAGCCTCCTGACCAGACACAGGGACAGTTCAAGAAGTGGGGATATGGACCAAGCAGGGGCAAAGTCCTTCCCTAAAATCAACATGGGGATATTGAGGGACGGAAGCACTCCCCCCCAACACACCACAGAGGCCAAGGTGCAAGAAGGTGCCTAGAGCATTGGGGGGGCCACCTTCTCCATATGAAAAGCCATATTATAAAGCCATAGCAGCAGGAGGACAAAAGGAGGCTGACAAGAAGGGGGAAGGAGGGTTGCGAGATGAACAGAGACAAGGCAAGGACTGCAGAATGATGTCCAGGTCAAGAGGAGCAGAGACCATGACAGCAGAGAGAAAGAGAGTTCTTGAAGCCTTGAAACCCCAGTTCCAGCCCTGATGACCCCATTCCTATAATTTAGCCTCAATTCTGTCCTTCCTAGAAATGGTGAGACAATAAATTCCCGTTTTTCTTAGGCTAACTTGGTTTAGGTATCTGTATGTGCAACCAAAACTGTCCTGACTTCTTGATGTCTCTAATAACTATAAACATGAAATACTAAGTTAGAATCCTTAAGAAATATCGCATAGAAAAAAAGCACTGCTTTGTTTCTGAGAGACTAGGGAAAGACCATGCCTGATAAACTTACTTATTAGAATAGCTGAAAACACTTGAGAAGTTGCCAAGCTGATTGATACTGATGATAAAGTTGGCAATAAAAATCTCTTGTAAAAAATTTGAATGTGAGGAAAGCTTATAGGATTAGAATATAAAAATATATATATTTATTGAAGGGTGGCATTAATACTAGCACATGAGGTTAAAATGGGACTTCTAAAAGGTAGATTCTCTACTCAATTAGTAAGAAGACTATTTAACATGCTCACCATTAAAGAACAAACTGAAAACTCATTTCATCTCAAGGTCCCACCTTCTCTCAAGTTAGCACATGAAGGGCCCATACGAGACACATACATGTCAGTCACAATTGTTCCATGATTTCACCTAAAACAGATCATGATTTTCACAGATACATGACTAGGGGATGGTCTTGGGTCAACTGAGAAAGCTGTAATTAAAAAAAAAAAAAAAGTGAGGGGATATTCTGATAGGCAGCAGC
This sequence comes from Tursiops truncatus, assembly GCF_011762595.2. Taxonomy (NCBI): domain Eukaryota; kingdom Metazoa; phylum Chordata; class Mammalia; order Artiodactyla; family Delphinidae; genus Tursiops; species Tursiops truncatus. Next base: position 70,247,003 of record NC_047043.1, read on the forward strand.
TCCAGTGTGCATTATATATACATTGGAACATTTCGCCTAAGTGTTATTAATGACCCATAAACCATAAGATGAAATACAAAACCATGAGCAAGACACCTGAAGCTAATGGAGCCTTGTAAATCAGAAGGCAGTGCCCGAAGGAGACTGAGAACTAAAAACACATATTAAAAATCCAGATCACATGAGGCACCAGACCAAAGAATCCATCTAAACAATAATTAGAATCTAAGTTCACTTAAGTTAGGGCTTACTTGAAAACTACATCTGAGGATAGAAAAACAATCTTGCCTCTATACTCTGCTGTGAGCCATCCTTTCATTCATTCATTTGCTGAATGAACACACAAGGTTTGCAGCTGTGCACCAAGGGGATAAACAGGGTGAGTGGGCCTCAGCCCTCATGGAGCTTACAGTTTCAAAGTAATTAAAACGCACTGAGTATTTTTAAAATAGTAAGATTAAGCAATTCAAGCGACTTCATTGAAGCTGGGCTCTGAAGGGGAAGAGATGCTAGTTAGATGACAAAGAGTGAGGGGAGAGAATCTCAGACAAAAGAACACCAAGTGCAAAATCCCTGAGGAGGGGAGTAGGGTGTATAAAAGGTACTTAGAGAAGACTAGGAAAGAGAGACAGCACCGTGCTATGGGTAAGAGCACGGACTCTAGCGCCAGTGGACCTGTTTGAATCCTACCTCCACCTGACATTTATTAACTGGGTGACCCTGAGTAAGTTACTTAACCTCTCTGTGCTTCCTATTTAAAATAGGAATAATAATTTCTACACAATGGAATTATTAGAATAGTGTCTGGCACATGGAAAGGCGTTTAGACAGTATTGTGGTTGGAATACAAAGAAAAGGGGAGAGTAGCATGAGGCTGGGTCCAAATCACACAGGGTATTGATGAGAAGAAACAGAAGCAGACTAGGTCTTTTTAAAAGATCCCACTGACAGTTATCAGGACAACTGATGAGGGTGTGGTGATGAATGAAGATGTACCAGCCAGCCAGTAAGAAAGTTTCTGTGGTATGTGGCTGAAAAAGAAGAAAAGATCAGTGGGGATAGTGTTGAGGCCTTGGAAAATGTTTATATGACATTATTATTCTACGTGTTTAAGATTTCAATTTTGTCACTAATGAGAAAAAAGAAACTTCATAGAAAAGCCAGATACTGACACATGAATCTTTATTATTCTAACTCCTACTAGAAAAACACATGATTATTTTATAACCTCAGAATTTGAATAGGGGTATGAGAGGTATGGTCAAGGCATAGCCTTGTGACATTTGAGAAAAACAAATATGAATAGACAGATACTTGAGGCAAAGTCTCAGCACTAGGACCAGCAGAGCCTGGCCTTAATAGTACATAAGCCAAAGAGGACTAAGAAGTGCTTCAAGCTCCCAGATACCTGCATTTTCTTCCATGTGTTTTCTTCCTGGAAAAATAAGCTCTTTCTTTAAAGAAATGACTGCCAACAGGCATGACCCACATTTGTAGGCAGGAAGGCACGGGTGCACTGTGCCAAACCACAGTTCCCACACTCTGGCTACCAGGTAAACCCCAGCCTTTCAATGTAGAGGTAAGAGCTCAGGTTATGCGTAAAACAGATAGCTAGTGGGAAGCAGCCGCATAGCACAGGGAGGTCAGCTCCGTGCTTTGTGACCACCTAGAGGGGTGGGATAGGGAGGGTGGGAGGGAGGGAGACGCAAGAGGGAAGAGATATGGGCACATATGTATATGTACAACTGATTCACTTTGTTATAAAGCAGAAACTAACACACCATTGTAAAGCAATTATACTCCACTAAAGATGTAAAAATAATAATAATAATAACCTCACCCATTTAAAAAAAAAAAAAAAAAGAGCTCAGGTTATGGAGTCAAGGAGCTCATACCCAGGTTTGGGTCCTAGCTCTACCACAGACCAGTTATGTGACCCTAAGTAAATCACTTAATCTCTCTTTGATCCTCAGGACCCTCATCCGCAAAATGGAGAAAGCAATTTCACTTGTCCCTAAGGATTGTTGTGAAGATGACTTGATATACTATTTATAAAGCACTTCTCATATGGAGTAAGCACTTAATAGATGGCAGTTATGATTATTATCTCTGTGTGGTTCCTGCAATGCCACCCAAATTGGGGATTAGAAGAGGTAGAGAAAGAAAACACTGCTGGTAAATTGGTCACCTGTTTTGAAAAACTGGCACATAGACTAATGGTGAAGATATACCTACCCCACACTCCACTACTTCTACTCCTAAGTGTACACCCAACTGAAGCACATCCCACGTGCACCAAGAGACAAGAACAATAAAGTTCACAGGAGTATCATTCATAATAGCCCAAAACTGGAAACAACCCAAATGTCCATCAACAATAGAATGGAAAAATAAATGATGAAATGATGGTACCTTTATATGATAAAATACCACATGGTGCCAAAAAATGAAAAACAGGGCTATACTCAACAAAAGGGATGAATTTCTCAAACCCAATGCTGAATGAAAGAAGCCAGACACAAGAGAGTAAGACTAGATGATTCCATTAGTATAAACTTCAAAAACAATCAAATTAGCTCTAGTGTTGAAAGATGCATACTTGGGGGGTATAAGAATAAATAAAAGAGATTACCATGAAGTCAGGGTAATGGCTGGCTTTGGGGGGAAGTCAGGGGTTGTGACTGAGAAGGAGAACACGGAGGCTTCTGAGGTTTTGTTTCTGGACCGGGATGATGGTTATATGTATGTGATACTGATTCATTAAGCTATATATTTAGGTTTTGTACACTTTGTGTCTGTGTATTTGTGATATTTCACAATAATTGAAAAACTAAATATTCTGCCTGCTCCATCTAATCCAGGCCCTCTTTTCAGGAGTGTCAGAAGATTGAGGAATGTGGTCTGTGTAGTTAGCTCTGCCTTTCCAAACCCCCGTCTCCTTGAGCCAAAATCCTAGTGGGGGGGCTTCCCTGGTGGCGCAGTGGTTGAGAGTCCACCTGCAGATGCAGGGGACACGGGTTTGTGCCCCGGGAAGATCCCACATGCCGCGGAGCGGCTGGGCCCGTGAGCCATGGCCACTGGGCCTGCGCGTCCGGAGCCTGTGCTCCGCAACAGGAGAGGCCACAACAGTGAGAGGCCCGCGTACAGAAAAAAAAAAAAAAAAATCCTAGTGGAGGCTGACAGGAAGGGAGGATGCAGGAGAGATGAGGAGGTGGGCTCACCACCTATGACTGTCTAGACAGAACTGCCTAACCTTGCATTCTGGTTAAGGGATACTCGTGAAGTCAGCCCCTGTCTTGTATCATATCATTTTTGAGATATGATAAAAAATGAAGAAAAGTGAATGAAGAAGCTTATAATTAGCACAGGCAAGAAATGAGGGACACAAAGAGAAATGCCACATGGACCATTCATTCAACATGCACAAAGTGCCAGGACACAGTGATCATTCCAGGGATGACCTAGGAAGGACCAAAGTCCTTCCCCCAAATCCCACAGGGATACTGGGGACGAGAAGCACTTTTCTCCCTGAGGCTGCCAAGCTACAAGGATGAGTCTGGAGGGACTTCTCTGGTGGTTCAGTGGTTAAGAATCCGCCTTCCAATGCAGGGGACTCAGGTTCGATCCCCGGTCGGGGAACTAAGATCCCACATGCTGTGGGGCAGCTAAGCCTGAGTGCCACAACTACAGAGCCCACGTGCTCTAGAGCTCACGCAACGCAACTAGAGAGAAGCCCGCACACCCCAACGAAAAGATCCCGCGTGCTGCAACTAAGACCTGACGCAGCCATAAGTAAGTAAATAAATACTTAAACAAACCAAAAAAAAAGGGGATGAGTCTTCTGGAGGCCACTTTCCCCAGCCTTGTGGAGGAACCCGTGTCTACATGGAGGACAAAACATGGCTGACAGAAGAGGGAAGGAGAGCTGAGAGTTGGAGAGAGACAAGGCAAGGGCCTGAGAACAGTGCCTTAGGACAAGAGGAGCAGAGGCCAGCGAAGGCAGAAAGAGGCTTTGCAAGGCTTGAGTCCCCAGTTCTACCTCTGGTGCCCCGATTTCTGCAACTTAGCCTCGATTCTGTCCTTCCCACCTATGGTGAGACAATATACGTCAGATCTTGTGCTCAATTCTAATAACAGAAAGAAAATAATATGCAGGACCTTCTCTTAAGGATGTGACCATTTAATTAGGAAAACAGACATTCCAACAGATAGTTGCACAGCATTACAGGAGTGCACGGAGGTAGAACACCTTAACCAGACTGGAGAAGGAGAGGGAATTGACCAGACTAGAGAAGGAGAGGGAAGGCTACCTGTGAGCTGAGCCCTACTGAATAATTTGGATTCATTAGGAAAAACAGAGGAGAAAGGGTGGTCAAGGCAACAGGGGTGAGGGGCAGTTCAAACAAAGGGAGGAAGGTAAGAAAAGGAACTGGTACCACCGGGGCAATTAAGAGCGCTCTGGTGTTGCTGGAGAGACGTGTGGTTGGCAGGAGAACTCAGGGAGCCTGGTCATAAAGGAGCTGAGAGCCACTTAAAGAAAGGAGTCTGGACTTTGTCATGTAGGCAGAGAGAGCCTTGAAAAGCTTTAATCATGGGAACAATGATTAAACATGGGATTTAACGTTTAAACCCCAACATGGGGTCCACTTTCCCTTTTAGAAAGAACGAGGATATGTTTTCTAAGTCTATGCAGCAGGAATCTCTCTCTCGCACTCCCTCTCTCTCTCCCTCCGTCCCCCCCAGCCCCACTTCCTCCTGCTCCTGCCCAACACCCTGATTCTCTAAAACTCCCATCAGCACAGACATGTTCATTTCTTATGATGTAAATAATAAGAACAGCATCAGCTAATGACAAGAGCAACAGATCAGCTGTCCTGAGAGCTGGGTTCTAATCCTGCCCCACCACTATCAGGCCTTGTGACCCAGGGTGAGCCACCCATGCCTTCCACCCCATCTTCTCCACAGACAAAATAAGGATTAGGAGATCAGTTCTAGATACCTCAGAGGGCTGTTGTGAGAAATGTGATAAAGTAGGTCAAAAATCACATCCCCAGCATTGCTGAACCTGCCAAAGGACTGTAGTAAAAGCAGCATCCTTATGCAAAACAGCATCGCACAGCATAGTTTATTTGTTCTCTTGTTAATTAAAAGTATATAAATTCTATGATGTGGCAAATCTATATAAACAAGGCATCCAAATTTTATTTAAAGTAAATTAACAAGAATTTCTCATACCTGTACATGTCTGATATTATATTTGAGGTAATCTGTTTGTATTTGTTTTTTTCTCTAATAAGGTCAGCATTAAATACTACCACTACGAAGATATATTTTATTAGATACCTAATATTTAGCTCTAAATGAAATAAAGAAAACCATGTTAAAATATGGTGAAAACACAAGGCTTAAAAAAAGAACACAGATACGCCGACAATGTTTTCTACAGGTGATAAGACACTGGTACCTCAGCAGGGTATCAAAATCCCTGAGGAAAAATCAAATGTTTCCTGAAATTAGGTAGCAGTATTGTCTCTAAGATGAAGCTGCAGGAATCTAGTGAAAGAATCACTGAAATCTGGGTTTTTTTTAATCTAACTAACTTACAGAGCGTATTTTTTGAGCACTATTAATTGCCTTGTGGCAAGTTTTCTTTTAATGGCACAAATAATAGTCTGACAATTGCCCACAAGGTGGCACCAAACTCATGCCCAGAAAACAACCAGGGGAATTTTTTTTAATTGTAAAGCAGACGTTCCAAATACTCAACAGACAGCTTCCTTTATAGCTTATCCTCAACGAGCCAGATTAATAGATATTAGCTTCCTCTTCTCCCTATATGATACAAAAGTTAAAACCTATTGCCACCTACAAGAAAACTTTAAAAGTAGACAGACCTGTTCTACTTCTGTGCAGAATTTTCAACAGAAAAAAGAAAAAGTATGTAAGTCCTAAAAATAAATGTCCCACTTCTTGGGGGGAAAAATCCTGAAACTAATTTAACATACTGAATGACACCCAGAAGTTGATCATTCTTTCCTTTGTTTTAAATTTTATTTGATTGAGCTTAGATGAGCAGATGTAAATCTTTAAAGAACTGAATGTTATTTAAAAATTGAAACAGTTGCAATTAATACTTAATGTAACAGGTCATGGTTATTTTTAAAGAATGAGATCTATTCTTGAAGACTTTCTCTTTCCTACCCCTCTCCACCCTCCTCCATCTTATAAAGGCTGTTCTAAGGTGAACTGGTCCAGACCAGCATAGAGCTCTTGGAACCTATACTAAAAGTCATTCTGGGAACAGACACAATGCATCACTGTTGGGTTAGAGGATATTTCTGCCAATTAAAAACACTGCACTGAGCCTGAGACCCTGGGAGCTGAGCCTTCCATTTTGAAAAAGCAGAGGTTGTACAGAGCTTTAGATTATCCTCAAAGAGCCAGCTTCCTGTTAGCATGAAAAGAGGAAGCTACCTGTTAGGAACAGAACACCCACCACAGATAAGAGTGACCATCTGTGAAGGGTTTGTGCCATGAGCTCATCAACCTTTTACCAAAAAAAAAGTTAAAAGAACAAGGTAGATACATCCCATTCTAAGACTACCAAGCTACTTTTCATCAGGCAGCATCCCACTGGGCATGCCTGAGAAGCTTCTCCAATCCTGTTAGCAATCCTGAGTCATTTGTTCAGCCTCCAGAACATTGCTCCACCAAGGAAACACTCTTGATTGCAATCCCTTGGTTTCTATATATTTGTGATTCCTAAAAATATAAGGTAAACTTCATGTTCACTTATTTATGTTTCCTAAGCAAGGCATCTCACACCCCTAGACCACATGCATGTGGTTTGAGAGCTCAGGGACAAGGTATTCTAGAAGGTTTGTGAAGGTGCTGTCTGTAGCTGGCTCTGTCCACCAAGCCAGACACTCCCAAAGGCTGGCTGGAGAGGCAGCGTGGCAACAGGAAGCAAGGGTGTGATCGCATTAACAAGGATCTTAGTGCCTGCTCATTTGACACTGCATTCTGCAAACCTGCAGCGCTGACCCTGCCGCTATGCCTCTTTCTCCACATGAGGAATACAGAACTCTAGCATCTCAGAACACAACTCTCTTCCGAGTAGTATACGTGCGCGGCAATCTGGCTGACATTTTACCTCAAATGTCCCAGACTATTTTTAAAATGCTGCAACAAGCCCTTTCTTACCCTGATTTTTAAACTGACAATACTACTTACTGGCATCACCGAATGGAGAACATATTCATACAATAAAATACTATAATAACAAAGCATGTATCACTTCTCTTAATTCACCAAGCAATGCAAGGACTGTAAGACTTTAACAGGGGAATAGCATGATGGAGTAATGCAGCTTTGGTTAAAATAGGTAGAAAACTACCATTCATTAGACATTTTCCACGTGCCAACTACTGTGCTGGGCATGTGTCAGTCTCCTTTTAAAAATGTATTTCATAACTGCAAACTTCCAAAGGGCCCATGACAAATCCTTGAGCGTGCCCTTCTGTAGCATTCAACACACGTTTACCACTGGGCTGTGCCAAGCACCACGATGGACACAGGTTAAGTGGCCCTGGTCCCTGCTCTCAGAGGACTCACACCCTAGAAGGGGAGGGGAAGCGATACAAGGCTTCTGTGACGTGTGTATCAGGTACTGCCAAGGGGGGGCCGTTACCCGTGTATTCTAGATCCCACCTTTATTAGAACAATCCAACCGAAGGAAGAGGAATAAAATAAAATACAAAACTGAATACACTGGAATAGAGAAAAATCATTAAGAATCTGAGAAATGATTTTCCATGGGATGACGAAGTGATCTCTCATATGAGGATTCTCTTTTAGCTCACCAAGGAAAAATAAATTCTCTAAGCAAGGGGGCATTTACTTCGACGAAGTTTGCGCCCCTCAGCCTGTCTTTGCCTGATCTCCTCTCTGCCCCAATGCAGGCCCTGGGCTGAGCACACCCCTTCCTTTAGAAGCACTACCAGGCCACACCAAGCTTTCTCCCCCTTATATACCATGTGCTCTTTCTCCCTCCAGCAGGCTCATTCTGATTTGTCCTTAAGGAACCACCTCCTTTATACTGCCTTCCAAGCCCCACTCCCCCCACCACACACACATCAGACTGTGTGGGTTAGAAGTTCCATGGCCAACATTTCCCCACTAGGCTGTAAATGAGGGCAGGGATTTTGTCCTTGAGGGCAGGGATTTTGTCCTGCTAGTTATTGGGTCCCAAATGCCTGCAACATGATAATCACTTAATAGATAATTATCAAATGATAGAATTTTAATTTTTAGATAACTTGACTTTCTCCCACAAAAGACTAAGCTCATAGAGGACCAAAAGTGTCCAGCTTCCAGAAAGTGCACCAGAAACGTTCACTAAATAAACAGCAAACCTTAGGTCATAAGACAGAGTTGTCTAAATTAAATTATTGTTCCTTATTGTATAGTGGGGTTTTTTTAATAATAAATTTTCTGATTCTGAAGAACCTACGGGCAGGACAAGAATAAATATGCAGACATAAGAGAATGGACTTGAGGACACGGGGAGGGGGAAGGGTAAGCTGGGACCAAGTGAGAGAGTGGCATGGACATATATACACTACCAAATGTAAAACAGATAGCTAATGAGAAGCAGCCGCATAGCACAGGGGGATCAGCTCAGAGCTTTGTGTCCACCTAGAGGGGTGGGATAGGGAGGGTGGGAGGGAGACACAAGAGGGAAGAGATATGGGGATATATGCATATGTATAGCTGAGTCACTTTGTTATACAGCAGAAGCTAACACACCATTGTAAAGCAATTGTACTCCAATAAAGATGTTAATAATAATAATAATAAATTTTCTTCCTTCACAAAGTCTTGTCCTCATTAGCTTTGCAGATTCTGTTGTTTGCATTCAGATGCCACAGTGAAGAATTCAGTAACAACAAAGAAAGGATTACTTATTTCAATAATCCTATCTGTTGACATTTAACATTCTTTTTTCCCCAAAGAATACAATACGTGATCCCTGGCTCCTAACTCAGCTGAGCCGGTGTTCCTAGGACTTATCAGAGCAAACAGGCAGAGAGAGCAGGTGGATACTTCAAATATCATGTAAAACGAAATAACCTTTTACATTTGTAAAATAAACGCCATTTCATTGCTCATATCTCCTGGATAAAGTGGCAAAAAGAAAACACAAAACAAACATAAGGAAAGGACCCAGCGTCTTGCAGAATGTTTAATAACTTAGGTTAAGCTGGCCACTTGAGCCTCTGAACACAATCGGGCTTCCACTGCTCAGGCCAACAGCCGTTCCCTCCTTCTCCCTTCTTCTCTCCTTCTCCACCCTCTCTGATTAGCACACCGAGGAAACCTGACAGCAACACACCTTCCTATGGCCTGCTGAGCACAAAGCTCACAATTACTGGAACCAAATGCCCTAATGTCTGCTTCCAATAAATGCCTGCAGCATCGCTCAGAATGAAAACCCAGGAGCTTCTCCCAGCTCCACTCCTCCACCTCACTCCCTGCACACCAAGAAGCGGCAAGGACAAAAATACCATTCTTCAACAAAAGATGGGCCCTGACACCAATATACAATGCATTTACTATGAAAATGGATTTAAGTTATTCCCTCAGTCACTTTTTTCCTGTTATCAAGCCAACCCCTCCCATCATCAACCCCAAGCAAATAAGAAATTGGGATTGGAGCATTTTCACTAATGGAACATCAGTTCCACGGTGCCCTCGTGACAGTGGGTCATTCACTCAACAATGACTGAGTGCCTACTATGTGCCAAAGGTTATCATGCTTTACCTTCTACTCATCTGTTAGGTGTTTCAAGGACAGGGACATGAATTCCCAGTTCTAAGCACGGTGACTGTTACAGACGTGAAGAGATGTACAACAAACCTTCACTGAATGTGTCAACAAAGTCCTCAAGGGATGTGTCAATGAAAAGCCACATACCACCCAAAGTGCTCTTCTCAAGGCCACTAACAGCACGAAGCCGCACAGCAAGGATCCAGCTTACCTTCTCTGAAAACAATGAAGTCTGAATAGAGGTTTGCCTTTAATGGGTTTTGTTCAATTATTCACTCAGCAGCTTTTATTGAACATCTATTTATTCCACCCCCTGGAGACACACACTGAGAAAGAGAGGCGCAGTCCAGCTCTTGTCGAGCTTACAGTTTAGCTAGAAGGGCAAGCATCTAGCCAAACATTGCCCAGAAAAAGTTGTAGGGGTTATGAAAGTAAAATACACGTGCTCTGGTTCAACTAAGGCAGGAAAATGGAAACAACTCATTTGTGGAAACAATCATTTGTGTGGTAAAAGAGAAAATGGCATTGGGGGACTGCGGAGGTGAGGGAGGGTTGTCTAGTTCAAAAACAATGTGGCATTTATACAAAAAGGAAGACTACAGGCTTGGGGAGAGAAAGAGAACAATAAAGAAAACTGCAGAAAGTAGCAGAGGGCTCAGCTGGAAGGTTCCGCAGTGAACTTTTGTGTCAGAGTGGTAAAAGGGCATCAGAGCAGTACTAAGACTTCCACTGTCTTAGATAACCTATTCCCCACACGCACGCCCACACTTTGGAATACTATGAGATAGTAGAGCAAACACAGGTGTGTAATTGGTAAGCATAAGTCATGGAGTATGGAGGCTCTGAGTGGCCTCTGGGAAGCTGGGAGCCATGAATCACTTCCCACTCTGCCTGTTGCCTGTGCCAGGCCAAGGGGAGAAAGAAAGTGACCTCATACAGCTTTCAAAGTCTGGCTCTCATTATTTGGAGATCTACCCCTCACCCCATAGAGGGAGGCCAAAACCATCCCAAAGGGACGTCACCCCAGAGGAAGAATCACTGGGCCATAGGATATGAATATTTTTGAGGTTTCTGAAACATTTTGTCCATTTCATTTTGGCTTCTTATGTTACTAAAAATCTCTATGGAATAGAATTCAGTGTAACACTTTGAATAAAGAAGATATATGCATATTAAAAGAGCTACCCAGGGGCTTCCCTGGTGGCGCAGTGGTTGGGAGTCCGCCTGCCGATGCAGGGGATGCGGGTTCGTGCCCCGGTCGGGGAGGATCCCATATGCCGCGGGGTGGCTGGGCCTGTGGGCCATGGCCGCTGAGCCTGTGCGTCCAGAGCCTGTGCTCTGCGGTGGTGAGAGGCCCGCGTACTTAAAAAAAAAAAAAAAAAAAAAAAAAAAGAGCTACCCTTTCTGAATTTGCTAAGAAGATTTTCAGAGACTAAAATGTGATCTCCATGGCTGTGTCAGTATTTTTTAAACTTCTACTTGCTAACTAGAACATTTTTTTTAAATATTTATTTATTTGGTTGCATCAGGTCTTAGTTGCAGCACCTGGGCTCCTTAGTTGTGGCAGGCAGGCTCCTTAGTTGCAGCTCACCAGCTCCTTAGTTGTGACATGTGAACTCTTAGCTGCAGCATGCATGTGGGATCTAGTTCCCGGAGCAGGGATCAAACCCAGGCCCCCTGCATTGGGAATGCAAAGTCTTAATCGCCACGGAAGTCCCCTAACTAGAATATTTTAAAAACTGATATCGGCCAATATTAACGTTCCTCATCCTTTCATAAGACTATGACAATAATTCTTCACTGATATTTGATATTGATATTGATTAAAATGTATTTTAGTCACCTAAGCCTATGTTGAAAAATAAGGTCTTTGATTCAAAAAGTGCATGCCATCCTCCCCTCAGAAAGAATGACGGTAGTCTTAGTAATGTTTGTTATTAAACTTAAATTATTTTTGCCCTATATTTATTTTATAAAAATAATTATTCCTTATTTTACAGTAACAGTAAATCATTCATCAACAATTACAATGATCCAAGTGCTAGATATTCTGCTAATTACTTGGGCCAAAGAGGAAACAAAAATTCAGAAGTTGCCCTCAAGAAGATGACCATCTAGTAAAGAGAACCAGACATGCAAGCAATTGTACTTAATATGTTAGTTTATGTAAGCAAGTGTGTACAAACAACAAAGAGAATATTAGGAAAGGAATATCTAAGTGCATCTGGGAAATTCAGAAAGGGCTTATAGAGGAGGTAACTCTTAAGCTAAAACTTAGACTTAAAAGAGAGACGGACAGGCAGACAAAAAGAAAGGTCTTTCTAGGCACAGGACATTAAAGCGAGTTCAGTAAGGACAGCAAACACGGAGGATGCGCTGGGAGACCGGGAAGACTATGGAGAAGCGTGCCCACCGTGCTGAGGAGTTTGCTTTCTCTTAGGGCCAGCAAAGAACGCATGAAAATTTTTGAGAATCGAAGGGACATGATCCAATTTAAGTTTCCTATATGAAATGGGGTAGACTGGAATAAGATTATAAAAAGAATAAGTAGTTAGAAAATAATAGTCCAGGTGAGAGGTTATACACCCTGAAATAAGACAACAGTGGTGGGCATCAATAGAGAGGTATAATACAAATGGTATTAAGGAAATAGAAGCTAAAGGACCTGATAATTGACTGGATATTGACAGCAAGGGAAGATAGAAAATAAAAAGATGATTTCTGGGTTTCTGGCAGGTAAATTTATAGCTGTGCCATCCTATGTATGACCTAAGGAGAGGCAGCAGACATGAAGAGGAAGAGAGTAACTTTTGGTTGAACACTGTATTGATCAGCCTAGATTAAAATAAACTTTAGTAACTGACAATCCCCAAATCTCAGTGATTTAAACAACAAAGACGAAATTCTCATTCATGCTACATGTCTATTGTACTTCAACAGACCTCCCTCTGGGGCTCATCTGAAACACTGCTCAATTCAAAAGCAGGACAAAGGAGTGCTAAAGATTCATACCATGCCCTGGCAATTAAAATACTTTGGCCCAGAAGTGGGACACATCACTTCCACTCACAATCTATTGGCCAGAAATAGACATATGACTGTGCCTAAATTCAAGAGGGCAGAGGAGTTGCAATCCTCCTAGATGTAGCCCAAAATAGCCCAGAAGCAGAGGAGAACTAGATATCTGTGGTCATCAGGAATGTCCATCAAAGACATGTTAGGTCTGAAGCACCTGACATGAAGTAGGACAACTTTGGCATGCCCTCTAAAGGCCATTATATGTGCAGGCTAGAGCTCAGGAACAGTATCAGGGTGGGAGACACAGACCAAGGAGCTACAAGGATAAATGTGAAAATTCTAGTCCTCTGGGCATCTATGTAAAAATGAATGGCCAAGGTTAACTGCTTTGCCCACAGTCACAGAGCAGCATGAATGTGGTGGCACCAGGCCTCCAGGTGTCTGACTCCAAACTCAACATTCTTTCTGAAGATGCCTCTAGTGGAATGTCTTATTTGGACAGGCTCTGTTCAAGCAGCAATTATCTGTTCAAGAAAGATGGCATTATCTTAATTTTACCAGCAAGTCCAAAAAATTGCCCATATGTGTCCATTCTCTCAGAAAGCCAAGGTAAATTTTGGCGGCACTCACTCACACTTGGACAATGCCTTCATTTTTTTTTTTTCACATAAAGATCCAACCTGTGTGTTTGGTTTTTACAGTGTGAGAGTTACTTTTCTAAACTTATGTGTCATAGTCCTCTGTTTTAAATCAGAACTAAAGAAAGACTGAAATTTACACTACAGAAGGAGTCTGCAAACTTTTTCTGCTAAACAAATGGGCATGGCTGTATTCCAATAAAATTTGACTTATAAAAACAGCCAGCTAACCGTATTTGGCTCACAAGCTATAGTTTGCTAACCCCTTCACTAAAGGACAAACTTAATTAAAAACGATACTACTTTGGGGTATATTATAAAGAAATCAGTAATTAGGGAATTCCCTTGCGTGCCAGTGGTTAGCACTCTGCACTTCCACTTCAGGGGGCAGGAGTTGGATCCCTGATTGGGCAACTAGGATCCCGCATGCCACTCAGTACAGCCAGAAAAGAAAAAAAGAAAAGAAAAGAAAAAGAAATCAGTAATTTGGAAACTAGTATTGCACAAGATGGAAATCTGGTGATCACAAGAACTCCAGATTACAAACCCACCTAAATTATATTTATAAAATTAGAACCATGGATTTTTGTGTAGTGCTTGTGAAGCCCTCCACAGTTCAGTCTCAAAGTTCTATACTGGTTAAAGAGACACTGAGCCTGTTATTAAGCTACTACCTCTCAGCTCCAAACACATCCTTCCATACCATCTCTATGATGCTAGGGCTGGGGCTCTGTGAACACCTTGTTAGCTGCTGCCTGTTAGGCTCTGACCACAGAGGGCACTGGATGGCTGGAAGAGGGAGGTGTGGCTTGTTCCTTTCTGTCTGTAACCTATTGGCTTCCTGCTCCTGTGGATGGCCTAGCCCTGCTTCTTCACTCCAGCAGCTGCACTTCCTTCCTGTGGCAGCTGCTGGCTGAATCCAGTTAGCAGTCTTTCTGGAAGCACAGTTCCAGCCTGCCTCCTCCTCAGGTCCAGGTCCTAGCCCCCTGCCCCTCACCTGAGCTCAGAGACTCCATAACACCAACCAGGTAGTACCATCTCTCAGAGGTCTGGGTACCAGGCCCTCAGCTTCCCTCCTCCAAGCTCAGAGGCCTCAGCACCAGACATTATCTTGGAGATGGGAGTTCAGCCCCACAGGGCCCCTCCGCCAAGCTTCTGAACTTCAATAATCTCAATCCTAGGAGTGGCAAATGCCGCCTGTGGTTGCTACTTCTGTGATCCCATAGTGTTCTCTTGTTGCCTTTTCAGTTCTTTAATATCTGGTTGATTTTTTTTATATTAAATTCTCTGTTAAAATATTTAATGTAATTTCTGTCTCCTGACTCAACCCTAACTGATACACAGTCAGGCAATTTCAAAAGAACTCTAATCCTCAATTTTTTTTTCTCGAGCACTATGAAGCAGACACATAATTCTGAACTTTACTAAAATCCAATCTGCTGCTCTCAAATACTACAGCTGCTCCCATGCCTGACTCCTCAAGAGTCTCCTCTCCCCCTGAAATTCCTTCCACCCTTAGCTTTTCAATCTAGTCTCTTTTGTCTTCCTCCCCAACTCCTTTCCTCCTTATTCTCCAACACAAAATCCCAAGAACCAGTCTGCCAAAAAGGATGAGTCTCAGAAGGTGACAGAGCTGAGGCACTTGGGCTCCTTTCCTCATGCCAGAGGTTACAAACTGAAATGCCCACCATGGGAAGGTGGGACATAGGTGAGAAGGTGGCCACGCATAAGAACTCTGGGACTCCAATGTCATCACCATCTAAGTACAGTTATGCAAATATGCAAATTGGAAGTTGTGGTGCCAGTGGCGGCTGCAAAGTGTGTGCCTGTCTACATATCAGAGCCTCAATTTTTCAAGGGAGGTCAAAAAATCAAGATTTTTTTATGTGAAATCTCCGAGTTTTTAAACATGGCTCTTTTTCATTCTGTGCAGGTTAACTGAAACTTGCCTAATCCTGCCTGCATGCCCTGTTTGCTAGCACTGCACAATGCTAGCATCAAATGCATTAGACATATTCCATTTTTTGTCAAAGATTTGATGATTAAAACTATTTTTAATAGTAACCTACAGAGCTCTGAATTACAACAGCAAACCAAAAATAGGATTCCTTTCCCTGCCACTTTTCAAAGTTACCACCAAAATGAAAGAAAGCAAGAAAGAGTTGAGTAACAGAAGATACTACCTGATTTAAACCCTCACCTCAGAAAATCTGGGATTAAACTTTGAAAAAAATTAACAGAAGAAAATAGCCTCTAAAGCAACGCTTTTAAAGTTTATTTTAGAAGGTGGTAGTGCTACATTATTTTTTAAGTAATATTTACAGAACAGTTTGTTCTAGAGTTCTAAATGACACAAACAGAGTAGGCCCGGTATACATATGCCAAAATGGTGACAATGAAATTAGAGCTTGATCCAGTGGTAAATTACCCTCTGCTCATCCCACCAACACCTAAGGCTCTGAAATGGAGAAGGCATCATTTGAGTAAGTCGTCCACTTGGGTACACATAAGGGCACACACCCACTTACCTCCCAAACCCCCCATGTACAATTACCCAGTCTGCAAGAAAAAGACACACTGGCTCTATAATTGTCATATGTGAACTAAAAAAGCATGCCATTTTAAAAGCTTAGCTACATTTCCCAGCCACACTTTACCAGTCTCAGAGCAAACTCCAAAGCAGTATTATGTCCGCTGCCTGGAATGTCTAACAGCACAGAGCAATGTGAAGTCCATCTGCTGGGGGACAAAGCGATGTCAGTAATGCCAGAGTGGGGATGCGGGGCAGAAGGGGTTAATTTCTTATTCCTTATTCCAACATGTCCCTGTGTGTCATTCCTACAGAAGGAAAACATTACAATTTCCCATGGCCAACTTATTTTGCTCCACCTCCACAAGTACGTATTGTCAACTGCAATAAGAACTAGCCCATCTAAAACCCACAACCTTACTCTCCAAAAGCCAGAAAGGAGCCATAAGAGGACTCTACAGAGTTCACGTGGTTGGCACAAAGGCCATGCCCTAAAGACTCCTTGGAGAACTACTGTATCTTCAGTCCATTCACTCTTTCTTGACACAAAATTCTAATTAGCCTGTTTGATTTTCAAAGTTTACAGATCAGACTCAGGAAATTTCAGTATAGAGACAAATCAAAGGCACTTGGGGACCTCAAAAGGCCATATATATTGTGAAATGCCAGAGCACATGGTGGAGATACCAAATGTTGAAGAGAAGGGGAGATGTGTTAAAGAATTGAAGAGGAGCGCATGAGTCCATCTCAAAAAGTGGGCCTTAAAAAGACAGTGTAATTGGTTAAAAGGCTGGAAGAGACTGGAGCCAAGTAAGAGAGGAGAAGACAGAAGCAGACAATATGCTCAGATCAATAGGAAAAGAACGAACATGAAACAGCTCAGAGGGGCAAAATAACATGATTCTCACGGCTGTTAGAGAAGCATCTGATGTTTATTGTGGACTTCGGCATGTAGGCTCAATGTCTAGTACTTCACCTGCTTTATCTTATTCAACCCTTTCAACAACCCTGTGAGCTGGGTATTATGTCCATTTTATAGATGAAGCTATAGGCTCGGAGAGTTTAAGCCCAAGGTTACTTGGCGAGGAAAGGGCATACCCAGATTCGAATTCCAGGTCTGCCTAGTTCCAAAGGCTCTCTTGGGGAGGAGAAGAAGGAGAGGGGAAGAGAGAAAAGAAAAAGGATACCATTTAGTATGCAAGGTACCCACCATGCCCCTGACTCTCTGCACTCTGCATCTACCACTGCTCTATGAGGGAACATGTCTCTCTAGCATAGCATCTGGCCCAGGTCTGTACTCTCTGTATCTAATGAATGAGTACATGAGTCTTTCCATAGTACAATTCTATAATGTAGGTGTTTTTATTCTCATTGAACAGTTGAAGAAACCACTATTCTTTAAAGCATTTGGTCTAAAAGAGAAGAAAGAAAACTTTCCCAGTGAAAGATAAAACCAAGGGTTATCTTGACAGGCCAAATGACTGCCCTTGTCAAAACAACTGATGGAATACTGGGAAGGAAAATAAAGCAGAACTACGAGGGGATGTAAAATAACAGACATTTTGTACTATTTCTTTTTCTTTCCTTTAATATTTGAGATAACATAACTTGCAGTAAGATCAGCAAAGGAAACAGCTCTCTTTGCAACAAAATTTCATTTATAGACCAAATTCCTGAAAAGTTTACCTATGACAATTGATGCAGGGCATCGTCACTTGAAAGAAGGGAAAGAAAGAGAGAAAGAGAGATTCAGAGACAGAGAGAGACAAAAAGAAAATAAAACTAACAACCCAGAAAACTACGCAGCTCATCACGTGTTCTCTTCCAAATTCTGCAGAATCACACTTAACGTGACAGATGTGAAGAGGGAAGGAGGCTCACACTCAGAAAGGCAGGAGAACTATTCTGGGGAGGTTTGTTAGAACAGGTGGCAAAGTGCCTGGAGAACTAGTGCACAGACATAGCTTTGGCATATACATTCATTCATTCATTCATTCATTCATGGATACATGCATGCATGCAACAAATAATTACCACATCCTGACTATGAGCCTGACTCATCAATAGTAGCTGAAGATCCTGTGGGGAGCCAGACATAGTCCCTACCCTTAAAAAGCTCATAATCTGCTGGAAATTTTCAGGCAAGTAACAAGTCAATTAATTCTACCCATAATGGGGTGCATCTCAGGGATTCTAGGAACTCAGCCTCGGGGAGCAAGGGCTGAGGAAGGTTGCTCAGAAGTGGCATGTGATTCTTGAAGGGAGGAGGGATAACCAAGGAAAGAAGTAGAAGGAGAGCTGGAGAGGTTATCAGGGATACGACTTTGCATACCATGGTGAGATCTTTATATTTTATCCTGAAGAAAATTGAAAGTCATTCAATGTTCAATATTAGGGGAATCACATGTCCAGATTGGCATTAAAAAATAATAATGTGGAGAAAATACAGATAACAGAATGGAAAGAGGTTTAGATTGGAGGAGAGGAGGTAAGTCATGAGACTACTACAGTTGTTCAGGCTGGAAATATGGAAACCTAAACTAAGGTTGAGATGGGGAGAATGAAAAGGAGGGAACTGAGTCAGGAGACGCTTGGGGGGAAAGAATCAATAAGAACTGGGGACTAATTTGGACAGGGGTTATGAAGAGTCAAGGATGACCTCAAAGTGTGTGATTTGGTTGTGGTGGGGCTGGGATGCTGGAAACATTCCCTAAAAAAGGGACACAGGATAAAACTGGGGGAAGGTGACAAGTTCAGACTTGGACGTATTGAGTTTAAACTGTCTGTGTCTGGTGAGAGCTCCTTGTCATCTGTGCCTCTATAGCCTACTCACTGAGTTATCTATTGCTACATAATAATATTAGCACAAATTTAGTAGCTTCAAGAAACACGTATTTATCTCACAGTTTCTGTGGGTCAGGGGTCCAGGTATATCTAAGCTGGTTCCTCTGCAAGGCTGCAATCAATCTGTCAGCCAGGGCTGGGTTCTCCTCTGAAGCTCAGCTGGGAGAGACTCCATTTCTTAGCTTATATGATTGTTTGGAGCATTCAGTTCATTGTTGATTGGTGTCCACCCTAGGCTCCTTGCCACAAAGCCCTTTCCATAGGCAGCTAACAACATGGCAGCTTTCTTCTTTAAATCTAGCAAGAATGAGTATCTCCTTGAAACACAGGCATTACAGCCTTATGTAACATATTCACATACATACCATCACCTTTGCTGTGTTTTATTGGTTAGAATAAAGTCACAGGTCTTCCCCTCCCTGCCTCATTCAAGGGCAGAGGATCACACTAAGCCTGAATCCAGGAGGTAAGGGTCATGGAGGCCACCTTAGAGTCTATCCACCACAGTCATTTTCATCTGATCTCCAAAAGTTGGAAACACCTGGACCTTCTTTCTTATCTCCTACAGCCCCATGGCCTAAGCAACTAGTTACTGAGTGGTATTCAACTATAGATTCATGACCCATCCATCCCTCTCAATTCAATCTCTTCCATGAAATGTTTCCAAGGAGACTCTCCCCTCTGCTCCTTCCCCACCCCATTCTGGTCTGATAGCATTTAAAATCTAAACTAACAGTTTCCAAAATCTGAGGGTCAAAAAACTGCATACCCCTCAAAAGAAATAATAATAGCTACCATTTATTAAATGCTTGCTATATATCACTCACTATACTGGAAACCATATATGCAATATCTCATTCAATCCTCAAAATGATACCAAGTGAAGTGCAAATATTATTCGTATTTTACAGATGGGAAAATGGAGACACAGAAAGGACAAGGCATTTACCCAAAGTCATACAGCTAATTAAGTGGTGGGTACTGGGCATTCTGACTGCAGAGCCCACACTCAAAGCCAGACCAGCCACTTAAACATAACCACTTGCATTTTTAGGATCCTCTGAGTGAGAAAATAAAAAATAACCAAAAGCCACTTTGAGTTCAATAAATATATTTATAGTTTTTTCCCATGATAGAATACATAAATATCTGTGAAACACAGTACCTACATGTGCAAATGTTTATTCCCCCTACAGGTAATGAGGATTAGCAACCAACTGCAGAGCCTCACAGCCTTCCCCACACAACTCCTCAGCTGGGCACCAGCGGCCTCTGTCACATTCTTTTGTTACTGGGATTATAACCTGTATCAGCGGTTCTCAACGAGCAGTGATTCTGCCATCCTGGGGACATTTGGCAATGTCTAGAGACACTTCTGATGGTCATGACTAGGGAGGGGGTGCTGTTGGAACCTAGTGTATGAAGGCCAGGGACGCTGCTGAACTTCTTATAATGCGCTGGGCAGTCCCTACAAGAAATTATCCAGCTCAGAGTGTTAATGATGTCAAGTTTGAGAAACCCTAATGTATATCAACATAAAGTTCACTCGCTGTTTTATGTGTATGTCCTAACTCTCCAAGATAAACCTACATGCAATCAGAGCCCCAAATATCTGAGCTCCTTTCCCAACCTACACCTAAATTCCAAACAGGACGAGTGTCGAAGAGATAGGAATTGAAGTTTATTTCAAAGATGGAGTAGGCTTTATTTCTACAAGAGTAATTTATTCAATGATTAACACATTTCCTCCAAACTAAGAGCTTCTCCTTTGAATTTACTAAAGTCTAATTTACTTCTGGAATTAATAGAGCCTTACCCAGAGCAGCCTCTGGCACCTGTATATTTGAATTAGCAAACAATTCCCTGATTTAGAAAAATCAGATAAATGAAACAATATGCAAGATGGAGACAAACAGACCCAGAAGCATCATCAAATGCCAAGGACTGGAAGGTGTTTATTTCCTCAAGCAACCATTCACCCCTTAAATGTTTGAAAGGCAAGGACATGCAAATGAACTACCTTCCAAAAATGATTCTTTTTATTTTTTAATCACAAATCATTGTGAAGGAAGACAACAAGATTGTTTTAAAGCATGTCAGATGTATTTGCTGAATGACGAAGAGTCCTCTTTTTTGTTAACAAATGTAGGAGTTGTGTGTATACTAAGCAGAAAATACATTATAATTCTAAGAAGGAGAAGGAACCATTATTCTATTTTTCAAGATAAAGAAATCTAAACCTGTACTCCAGACAATGAGTCAAAGGACCATCCCAACAAATTTTCTACCAAGTAGGAAATGGCCATGTTGTGTATTTCCATGCCTTTGTGAGCCAATCTCAGGGTACAGTCTGGCTCCTCTTTTGCTCTCAAATAAATAGAAAACAAGTCCATTGAATCCCAAAATAACTTAAAACCTTTGGAACCACGCCCACACTGCTGAGAAGACTCCAAAATTGTTCCCCGTCTGCTCTAGCACTGTACTTACCACAGGGGAGCTGATGAATCAGACTGGACAGGACCACGTGGGTCTCTGAAATTCCTCGGGAGCATCTTGATTACACCCAATCAGTGAGGCCATACACAGAAGCCCAGTGAATCAGAAACCCAGCACAGTCAGCAGGGCTGGAAAACCAAGGCCATTAGTTCCTGCTGTTTCCCACCTCTTAAAGAATCAAATCCAAGCTGATTGTGAAAGACAATGGCCACTTTGTACAATCAACCACAGATTATTTTTAATGGGGGCAGGAGAGATTCAAAGCAGTGGGGGACTCCAAAATCACTAATCATCACATTTGGAATTTTTTGAAGGTTATTCTTTGAAACAACAGATCTAATTTCTCAAATATAATTTTCCTAGGCACATGCCTGAGTACATGCCAAACAGTATCAGCAAACAGCAATACAAGTACATACCAAGGCCTGGGGTAAAGTGGCCTGGGGTTTAAGTTCATCTGAGCATTAGCCTGGTTCTACAGGGGTTGGTGAACTCATATGAGTGGACTGAGCCCTTGGCTAGGATCTGGTTTGGAGTCTGAGTAGGCATCTAGTTGGCATATGTCTACACCCCTTCATTCATTCCACCTACAATTAGCTGAGCATTTACTCACACATGGGGCCTTTATTCTGACTTTTCCTTCCTTTTCTGATGTCTGCTCACTCAGATTCTATACTTTCTCCACTTGATTTAGTGGCCTAAATCAAGCTCTACCTCCTCTAAGAAGCCAACCTCACCAACTCCAGCGAACATGATCTCACATTATTCTCTGAATAGGGGACATCAGGGTAGCTGTTTGTGGAGCTCTTACGATGTTCCGGGCACCATGCTCAACTCTTTATATATATTTGACCTCATTTAACTTTCCTATGCCAGATATATATCACTTCTCCCACTTCACTGATGAGAAAACTGAGGCTAACAGAGGAAAAGCAACTTACCCCAGATCACACAGCTAGTAAACAGTATAAGCCTTGTCTGTCTTGGGCACTAAATCAGGGCACAGTTTTTCTGTAAATGGCCAGATGCTGAATATTTTAGCTTTGCAGGCCACATATTCTCTGTTGTAACCTCTCAACT
This sequence comes from Tursiops truncatus, assembly GCF_011762595.2. Lineage (NCBI taxonomy): Eukaryota > Metazoa > Chordata > Mammalia > Artiodactyla > Delphinidae > Tursiops > Tursiops truncatus. The sequence continues at coordinate 70,269,438 of NC_047043.1, forward strand.
CTGTCTGCCATTGTAGTGTGAAAGCAGTCATAGGCTATACATTTAAAAATGAAAAACACATTCTTAACTCACCAGCAGCATGAAAACAGGTGGTCTGGGGGCCTGTATGAAACTTCCACTATGTAAAGTCAATGGGCTACAAACACCTTGGCAATGTTCCCCCGCTCCAGCGCACACAGCTCAAGACTTACACACAGTAACAGCAACCTGTGCCAGGTACTTGGTAGGAGCCAGACTCTGTCCCTATTTCCCAAAGACCTCACAAAAGCCCTCACTCCACGCAGGAGCCATCACTATTCCTATTTGAGCAAAGGTGCTTCAATAAGCAAAAGAACTTCACAAGGTTGCCCTGCTGGTTAGGTGTGTGGGCTGGGATTTGAACCCAGTTAGTGGGACCCTAGAGCTGCATTTTCCACCTCCACAGCCTATATATACCCAGGTTGAAGCTGGAACCCACACCTTTTCAGTGTGACCACCCAGAACCGAGTCCTGGTCTCCTGGCTACTCTGCTACCCATGTATGTCCACAGGAAATATAGGGCCACTACAGCCCCTGGCTTCCCGAGGCAGGTCTCACATGGAATGCCACTCCTTACCACTTTGAAGAGACAGAAAACATTCCAGATAACTAAAGATCAAAGGTCATTTCAGAAGACCCGATTTCATATTCCATTGTTAAACTTGAATAAGCCATTACATTCAGTGGAATGAATGATCTAAGGGATCAAATACATCATGTCCCACAATGTCATTTTTTTTTAATTATAAATAAATATTGCAAGCACCAAGGAAATCACTTCCCAGAGCCCATTTCATTTATAGCCCCTACTCCAAGTGTGCCTGATTCTACTCTGAGGCACCAACCTGCCATATTAAACCATGCCATCCATATAAAGTTTCCTCCTCCATAAGACTTCTTCTGCCCTAATTCTGCAAATAATGGATAAAGACAAGCCCGGACGCTGGCTGAGGAGAGAAAAGGGGAAAATGGATCCTGATTACAAAAGAATATGTCATCCAGTGGAGCAAACATGAGTTTCAGAGCCAGAAATGTAGTTTGCTGTCGGAGTGACCTTGAACCTCACTAATCCTCAAGTTCCTCATCTAGAACATACGAACAAAAATGGCTATGGCACAGGTTCTTGATAAATGAAACAATATTTCTAACGCAACTGGCCCAAACACCAGACCTACCCTTTTCTCTTTTTCTCTTATGTGAGGATTTTATTTTTAAAACACATGAAACAGGGACTTCCCTGGTAGCGCAGTGGTTAAGAATCTGCCTACCAATGTAGGGGACACGGGTTCAATCCTTGTTCCGGGAAGATCCCACATGCCACGGAGCAACTAAGCCCGTGCGCCACAACTACTGAGCCTGTGCTTTAGAACCCGCGAGCTACCACTACTGAGCCCGTGTGCCACAACTACTGAAGCCCACGCACCTAGAGCCTGTGCTCCACAACAAGAGAGAAACCACTGCAATGAGAAGCCCGCGCACCGCAACGAAGAGTAGCGCCCGCTCAACGCAACTAGAGAAAGCCCACGCACAGCAACACAGACCCAACGCAGCCAAAAATAAAATAAATTAATTTAAAAAAGAAAACACATAAAACAGATTAACTGTCATAGTGGCTGTTGTTTTACTTTTAATATACATTCTTTTAAACTTCCAAATTAGCATAAGGTAAAAGAGTCACTGTGACAAATTTAAACTGGAATTATCTGAAGTGGTGGTCTTCCCAGATTTTTTTTTCAGGTCCACAGTCAAGAGTATGAAATACTTGATAGATTAAAAGCATATTTCAATCTAGCTTACATAGTCAGTGTGGGTAACATAATACAACGAACACCTAGTGCTAGTTACGGCCAGACATAGCTTGGTTTCCACACCCTTAAATGTGCAGTAGATGCCCAGACAGGCTGGTGGCTTAGGCCATGGGAACTAAAGACTTGGTTCACATCTCAACTCATGACACTTAGTAACTGTGGTAGTGGGCAAATCCCTAGCCTCTTCAAGCTCTGTTATCCTCATCTATAATATGGAATGATGGTGTCTGCCCCCTGAGCTTGTTATGAGGGTGAAATGAGATAATCCATGTAAATACATATTAAATCCATATTAAATATAAAGCATTAACATACTGCCTGACTCCTTATAAGGACTCAATACCTGTAGGTTATGATTATTAGTTTTATTAATGTTGGCTTATGATCACTGAGGAAATTCTGAAGAACATGCAGCTCTGAAAGAAGAGCTGAAAGAGAACGCTGAGCAATAAAACTACTGGGAAGGGTGGATGGTCTAGGTGACACCTTGACAAAGGGTTAACTCACTTGGCAGAAATTTATTTCAACATGTGTGCACGTTTGCATGCATCTGCAAAGATGTGCATGTGTGCCAATTCTGGCATATTTGCCAAAAACTCCACCACATTATCATCATGCCTTGTGAACCTAACCAGACTGGGGAGTCTATCACAGAACAACTGTCAAGTTAAAATTGGATCTTCGCTGTCCAAATGGAGGCAGTTTTTTAATTTCCTTTTCCCTTCTCCACTTCTCCTCAACCTCCCACAAATGAACACACTTACCCAAGCCAAGAATATACAGCTCAGAAATGAGATCAGGAAAAAAATTAAAATGAAAAACAAAAACCTAGGAAAATAAGCATATCAGAGAAAGTAATCAAAGAGCAGCACCACTTGATTATTCACACAATTGACACTATGATCTGCCCTGCACCAGATACTCTATCAACTGCTGTGTTGTTGTCTCTAATCTTTACAACCAACGTGCAAAGTATATATTCTTATTCCCATTTCACAGATCAGGAAATCAAGGCTTTTACAGATGAAGTGACTTGCCCAAGGCCATCTAGTGCATAAGTGGTGAGTCAGGATTTGAACCCTACCCTCTCTAGCAATAAAACTCTTCCAAATAGTCCCTGCCACTTCTCCAAGCTCTGTGGCAGGCATGGGGTCCTATATAAAGAAACTAAGCTTGGCTCTTGCCCTCAAGGAGCATATAGTCTAATGGGAAGGACAGAGGCAAGCAATGATGATACAGAGTAAGGCATGGTCTCCAGGGCTAAAAACAATGTGTCATAGGAGATCCAAGGAGAAAGGGACTCAATCCAGGAATGAAGAGGCAATGTAAGAGTTAGGTATTGAAGGATGAGTAAGAGTTTGCCAGTTAGAAAAGAGGGAAATGGGCATCCAGGCTTGGGGTAATCATGCAAACAGAAGCACAGAGATAGGAAAGATCCTTGCATGTTAGAGGCAGTAAGATGGGAGGTATCTGAGTGAGCTGTGAAGGAAAGGGAAACAGGCTAGAGAGGAAATGAGGGGCTGATAGAGAAAAGTTTGTCAGCCATGCTATAGAGTGTAGAGTGCATTCTGCAGCCAAATTACAGGCAGAAAGAGACCAGCAAAGCAGCTGTTGCCCCAGGACAGAGTATAGAAGGTGAAGACAGAGGACAATGGGGTGAAGGAAAGGCTCATTCATGGGTTAGAGATGGCGTGAGAGGTGAGGAGATCAAAGGCTGAAATGAAACACATGGAAGAAGAGATGATGCCTGCTCAAAGGAGTTCCATCCAGGGAAAAACAGCCCACAAGAGAAATAACAACAGTACAGGATCCTTGATATTTAGGAAACAGAATTGAAAACAGAACAAGCCCATAGCGTATTTCATTTAGACCAGTAAGAAAAAGGGAGAGAAAGTTTCAAAAGTGAAAGTGATGGAGATTAGCACAAGGTCTCCAACAGAGATCAACAGAACCCAAAATGTAAAAAGTAGGACTCAATCTTCTATGTTTCAAGAGGTGCTTAACTAAAAGGAATAAGAAATTGAAAGCAACAACAACAAAACGCAATGAGTCTGGTTTGGAGGTGAAGCCACTGTACCACTGGAGACATCAAAAAATGAACCAGCACCATCAGTTAGAGCAGACAATGGTCCAGCAAGCCAACCTGAGCAGTAGAGATGGCAACTATTGCTAAAGGGACAGAGGTCATGCCCACAGGGGTGGCTTTCTTCATTTTCCCCTGAGAAATGCATCATAAACCATATATAGATGGGGGGTATGGATGCAGAGTACAACCCAGGAAACACTAAGACCTGAAATGACAGCACAACTTCCTTGTTATTCTCAATATTGCTCCCATGATGCTGGCTGCAAGTCATGACTCACACTAGGGAATTAAGGGTTCTCCAAAAAAAATCTGTTTCAATTACACACACCACTTCCACAGAAAGGAAAGTGATATATTTCTATTGATGCAGACAGAACTTTAAAGCCCAACCAATCCTCTGTCTGGAGATTTAAGAGAGTTCAAATACGACAAAATAAAGACTAAATACCATATCTCCTGTCAAACAGAAAGAAGGACATTGGTCAACCAAAACCAGGGTAAACACATGAAGAAAGATCCATGGACCAAGCTACCGGGGATTTTAAGTGTTAGAACTTCCAGGTTCCTTGGATACCATCCTGTTCAACTTCTTGGTTTATAGATTAGGAAGATAAAGACCCAAACAAGAAAAATACCCCAGCCTCTTATAGCACATTGGGAGGGGAGAGAGAGAGAGAGAGATGGAAGGAGGGCACAGGGGAGAGAAAGAGAGACAAAGAAACCAGGGCTTATCACAACTTCCATTGCAAGACGATGCTCTTCCCAGGGTCCAGAACCCAAGTCCTCAGATAAAGCAGCCATCCTCCCCTGAGGGTGGGCTCAAACCCCTCGAGACCAGAGATAAATCAGCCACACCCTCGTTCTGCAACACTCTGAATTAGTGATTTTGGTGATGAGTGGTTCTACTCCCAGAGCTTCTCCTGTTTTGTGAGTATCTCCAGTGTGCCTCGAATTATTTTTTCTCCTATGAAAAGGCAGGAACAATAACATGCAAGTCTATTCAGAAGGGACAGTTAGCACTTCGTATCTGCAAGGAGCTTGACAGTTGGCTCTTCCTGACAGATGCCATCCTCCTCCCAGGAGAACATCTGTCCCACTGGAGTAGAGGAACCCTGCTCTGGAAGCTCTGTCCAAGAGCTGGGAGGAGGCTCCTCCCTATTTACAGTGCAGCCCTTCTTGGGGTTTTCAAGCCTGAGCTTCCTTGGTATCTTGAAAATCTGTCCAGAAATTGGCAGACACACCTAACAGAGGATGTAGTCCTTTCATAGTCTGGTCTCCTTTGGAAGAGGTAAACAGGATGGTTGCAATTTGTTTTTAGGATAGCCACATACAGAAACAGAGTGGTCATTCTATATGGCAGTATAATAAACATCATTTCTTCATGATATTTTTATGACACAGAGGGAAATAAAGAATTGAATCTGTGGATGGCGATACATTAAAGAGTAGAGTAACAATAGAGCATAATAGAAAGGACTATAATGAGAAGTAGATTAAAAGTGTAGGAATAAACTCCTGATGAAAAAAATAGCCATAATTTTGAAACAAAAATAGATTTGCTGAATTTCAAATGGAACAAACCATCCACAGTATGAAAAATAAACACACGATACTTCAACCTTAGAAGTTAAGCCCTGGGGATGTCCCTGGTGGCGCAGTGGTTGAGAATCCGCCTGCCAATGCAGGGGACCTGGGTTCAAGCCCTGGTCTGGGAAGATCCCACATGCCACGGAACAACTAAGCTCATGCACCGCAACGAAGAGTAGCCCCCCCGCTCACCGCAACTAGAGAAAGCCCGTGTGCAGCAACGAAGACCCAATGCAGCCATAAATAAATAAATAAAGAGTCAATGGGAGCATCAAAGAGTGATCCCTTATAATAAAAAAAAGAAGAAGTTAAGCCCTTGTTTTGAAATCAATTAATCAAGTACTCATGACTGCCGACTGGCACCAAACACTGTGGGACGTAAGAGAGGAAGGTAAAGCAGGCTTCTTATCCAAAGCAGTTTGAAACTCAAGTTGGTACAAGCAAGGTGCACACAACTGAATTAGTGAAAAAGAGAATTTATACAGTGTGAGGCAGAAGTCATTAGGCAATGACACTGCAACATCATGTGTTTCTTCCTGTCAAAGTAAGTCCCAGAGTGTCAGTTTTCTTTGTATTGAAAACAGGTGCAACCACACGACTTTTGCTTCACTTTAAATAGAAAAGCATTTTCTCTCTCAACGCAATTTAAAAAATAAAATTAGGCAATACTACAAATTAGTCTTCCAACCTTCAGTCCAGTATTTCTCAAAGTCCAGTAACCATCGGCATAGGAATCAACTGGGACACAGGTTTAAAATGCAGATGTCTTGGCTTCATCCAAGACCCACTGAGGGAGGACTTCTGAGGCGGGGCCCAGGAATATGCATTTTTATAAACACTGTGGGCAACTCTAATGTTTACTCAAGTTTGAGGACCGGGGCTTCCAAAATCGCCTTGTCTCAGGCCTCTTCCCTACCTGTGTCAGGGTGCATTTTCTGAAACAGAAACGTCATCATGTCATTCTCCTACTTAAAAAAACAAAGAAAGAGAGAACGTTTGCTATTCCTTCTTTGCCTACAGAAGTAAACCCAAACTCCTCAGTGTGGTTTACAAAAATCAGCCCACCTCCAATGTCTAGCCGCTGCCCAACCAGGAACATTTTCACAATGTACTGTTAAACTAAAAAGTAGGCTCCAAAGCAATATGAACATCAGACACATGCTACAGCATGGATGAAACCTGGAAACATTGTAAGTGAATAAGCAAAACACAAAACAACAAATATTGTATGATTCCACTTACATGAAATACCTAAAACATGAAAATGCATAGAGACAAAGTAGATTGGAGGCTACTGAAGGCTTGGAGGGAAAGGGAGTGCATATTTACTGCTTCATGGTTACAGAGTTTCTGTTTAGGGTAATAGAAAAGTTTGGGAGGGCTTCCCTGGTGGCTCAGCAGCTAAGAATCTGCCTGCCAATGCATGAGACACGGGTTCGAGCCCTGGTCCAGGAAGATCCCACATGCCGCGGAGCAACTAAGCCCGTGTGCCACAACTATTGAGCCTGCACTCCAGAGCCTGCAAGTCACAACTACTAAGCCCGCGAGCCTAAAGCCCGTGCTCTGCAACAACAGAAGCCATCACAATGAGAAACCTGTGCACTGCAACGAAGAGTAGCCCCCACTCACCGCAACTAGAGAAAGCCCATGCACAGCGACGAAGACCCAACACAGCCAAAAATAAATAAATAAGTAAAATAAATTAAAAAAAAAAAAAAAAATTTGGGAAATAGTGGTAGTGGTTGCCCAACATTGTACCTATAATTAATGCCATTGAATTATACACTTAAAAGTGGTTAAGGGGGCTCCCTGGTGGCGCAGTGGTTGAGAGTCCGCCTGCCGATGCAGGGGACACTGGTTCGTGCCCCGGTCTGGGAGGATCCCACATGCCTCGGAGCGGCTGGGCCCGTGAGCCATGGCCGCTGAGCCTGCGCGTCCAGAGCCTGTGCTCCGCAACGGAAGAGGCCACAACAGTGAGAGGCCCAAGTACTGAAAAAAAAAAAAAAAAAAAAAAAAAAAAAAGTGGTTAAAATGGCAAATTTTATGTGATATATATTTACCATGATTTTGAAAAATTAATAATGTAATATACCAAACACCATTGAGTTGTACACTTTATATGCGTGAATGGTACTGTATGTAAACTATATCTCAATAAAGCTATTTAAAAATGTACATAAAATACCAGTGTGTGAGAAACACAGGGGAGGATATACTCCTAATTACTAACAGGGATTAACTCTGGATGGCAAGATGCAGAAGGTTCTATTTTCTGAGCTTCTCTACATTTTCCCAAATTTTCATAATGAGCTTGTGTTGTATTGCCTTTGCATCCAGAAGAGGAAGAATAATTGTCATTTTAACGCTAAAAGTTTAAACCAGATAAAAATAAGATATAAGCCGTGATCTTCTTGGGGGTCAAGGCACATAGTTGTGGAGTGTCAGAGAGGACCCCAGGCATCTAGTGCTGCCTACATTCTTCTTCACTGAGTGAGCCCCTGGTCACTTCCATGTGTTTGTTTATAATGCTGTGTCTTGGTGGCCAAAAGAGCTTAATAATGCAGCCAGGGGGCTTCCCTGGTGGCGCAGTAGTTGAGAGTCTGCCTGCCAATGCAGGGGACACAGGTTCGTGCCCCGGTCTGGGAAGATCCCACATGCCGCGGAGCGGCTGGGCCCATGAGCCATGGCCACTGAGCCTGCGCGTCCGGAGCCTGTGCTCCGCAACAGGAGAGGCCACAACAGTGAGAGGCCCACATACCGCAAAAAAATAAATAAATAAATAATAATGCAGCCAGGGACTCTGGAGGAAGACTGCCAGGATTTCACCACTCACTAAACCCCTCTCAGAACCTCTATTTCCTCATCTGAGCAATGGAAATAATAATGGTACCTACTTCATAATGTTACCAAGAGAATAAATGAGCTAACTTACATGAAGTACATGAAACAACGTCTGACATCCAGTACTCTGACTTAAGCGTTTAGCTCACTATCAGATGCAATCTTTTTTTTTTTTTTTTTTTGCCGTACGCGGGCCTCTCACCGCCGTGGCCTCTCCCGTTGTGGAGCACAGGCTCCGGACGCACAGGCCCAGCCGTCACGGCCCACGGGCCCAGCCGCTCCGCGGCACGCGGGACCCTCCCAGACTGGGGCACGAACCCGCACCCCCCACATTGGCAGGCGGACCCCCAACCACTGCACCACCAGGGAAGCCCTGCAATCTTTTTTTATTGCTGCTGTTGCTGTTACACTCATGTGTGTGAGTATTTATTAACCATCCCCTTCTAGAGCAGGGATTGGCAACTTATGGCTCGAGGGACAAATATGACACATCACTCATTTTTGTATGGCTCATAAACTACATTTTTTAATGTTTAGAAAAAAATCAAGAAAAATGACATTTCATGACACACAAAAATTATTTAAAAATTCAGATTCCAGTGTCCATAAATACGGTTGTATTGGAACACAGCCATTCCTATAAATTTCCATATTATCTATGCCTGCTTTCATGTAGTTGCATGAACCATTCGGCCTGCAAAGCCTAAAATATCTGACCCTTTACAGAAAATGTTTGCTGACTCCCAGGTACGGAACACAGAAGGTCCCTTGTGCCTTGCTACTCTCCGCTTGTCAAGTCTGTATCAACATGATAAGTCAGCCCTGGGTCTGAACACCACTCTCTCTGCATTGAGTTCCTTGGCTGTTTATTCTCTTTGGTAGCACCTAGGCTTTGGCATCAGTTCTTATTGGTTTGGAGGAATCAGATCATTCCTTTTCAACCCTTTTTGCTCTCTTTTGTCTTTCTGTTTCGTATTGTACTATCTAAAAAGTGTTTGTCATAAAAAGAATCACAGTGTATAGAACACAGGCAATTTACGCACCCATCATAAAACAGGCCCTGATAAGCCTGCTGTTTGAGTCAGTCTCACAGACTGGTGATTTTGTGGTTCTCATCGGACCAGTGTCCATTTGGACAAGCTTTTCTGTGAGTCACCAATAAAACCAGATAAAGTACTCCTTCCATCTCTAATTTTTCTCCTGAGAGTTTGGTTTTACTCCAGAAAGAGCATTCTCCCTGGTCTTCCTGCCAGGCGGGCAGAGATTGTCAGGTCTGTGTGTTTTTGTTGCTGGTTTGGATTTTTTTGTTTTTGTTTTTGCAGGTTGGGGTTTGTTTTTAATTGAGATATAACTGACATATAACATTATGTTAGTTTCAGATGTACAACATAATAATTCAGTATGCGTATATATTGCAAAATGGCCACCACAAAAGTCTAGTTAACATCTATCACCACACAGAGTTACAAATTATTTTTTCTTATGATGAGGACTTTTAAGATCTACTCTTAATATGTAATACAGTATAATTAACTATAATCACCATGCTATACATTACATCCCAGGACTTACTTATTTTATAGCTGGAAGTTTGTACCTTTTGACCCCCTTCACCATCTCAACCAACTCCCCACTCTGCCAACCACCAATCTATTCTCAGGTGTGCTTTTGACAGTAGCCAACCATCAGGTTGAGGGTCCAAGATGCTAAGTGGACAAGCATCACTTTCAATCAACTGTGGCCAGCTCTCATGGGGTCATCTAAGTCTAAGTCATCTCCTCCTCCAGGAAAAACTCCTGACTCTTATATGTTTACTCTCATATAATCCTAATTCTTGTACCTGTCTCACCTAATTTCACTAAAGACACCTTCAATGGACAATCTAGAGAATATCTGACTTAAATAAAATTGTTTTTTGAGAGGTGCCTTAGGGGAAAAAAGGGAGGAATAAGACTTCTCAGGCTCAATAAGCACCATTTTTTATTGACAGGTAGAAGGCGCCAAACAAAATTCTGATTCAGAAACTGCTTCACTAGGGCTTCCCTGGTGGCGCAGTGGTTGAGGGTCCGCCTGCCGATGCAGGGGACATGGGTTTGTGCCCCGGTCCAGGAAGATCCCACATGCCACGGAGCGGCTGGGCCCATGAGCTATGGCCACTGAGCCTGCGCGTCCGGAGCCTGTGCTCCGCAACGGGAGAGGCCACAGCAGTGAGAGGCCCGCATACCGAAAAAAAAAACTGCTTCACTAAAAGATTCTTTGGCCAAAGTTAATGAACAATTTAACCATCTCAAGCAACCGCAAACTAGACTCATCTCCCTAGTAAACACTCCTCCTCCTTGTCCTCCAGGTGCCTTCCCCTATGTCTAGTACCCCCTCATCCCCCTATCCTTCTGATCTCTCTCCTTCCACATCTTTGTGAACTTCTCTTCCCCTTTTCTCAGTCCAGGTCCTCCACCTTTTCTCAATGACTCTCCTAAGACTCCAAATGCCAGTTGTGTCTGAAGATCCATCCTGCCCATGATTCTGGTTTTCAAGCAACTATAGAATTTAAACCTTGACCTGAGCTAAATGAATAACTATAATTAAGGGTTTTCCTAAATCCAGATAAGACCAGCAACCATTGATAGAAGAATTCAGAATTCTTTTGAGTGCATATGACTTGGGTTACTAGACTTTTATCAATTGTACACATGTTTTCTAGAATCTAAATCCTGAATTGCAAAGGCTAATTGGACTGTCCCAGAAAAGGACCTACAGGATCTCTCTTTCCACAATAAACCTGAGAGTAAAAACAAAAAAAAAAAGGCCTGAAAAGTAAGGCAAAATCTTCTAAAAGCCATAACCAAAACATTTCCGATAAAAGTAGATGGGACCATAATTCAATCATGCTGAGAAAAAATGAAAAGAAACTATAGGAGAGTTTTAGAATAGAATGAAAAATAATTTCCAACAATATTGAGGAGTTAAAGAAGGTGCTGATATAACAGTGGCTTTCACCTTGGCCAAAGGTACTCCCACTCGCCCTTATGGGCATGTGGTCCACTCCCTTGGGTTTACATTAGTTATTCTCCTATGAATCTGTATGTTTAGGGATTTCATTCCAAACACTAGATTCTGTCTTGCTGCACATAGAAATGGCAAATATTGCAGTGTACCCAGCCCTATCACCCACAGGTTAAGGCCCCCTTCTTACAACATCTTCCTAAACAGCCTATTCATGATCTTGAGGAAATTTGTCAATTGAAAGAAACATGAGAGAAAAACTGCCCTTTAACCTTGTTGGAAGGGACATTATCAGGTACTGTTAACAACAAATCCAGCAGTGAAACTCCAAGGAGTCAATGCCTGGGTTCATGCTTCACAGCTAGAGAAGCAGAATTCCAAAGAACTACTCCAACATAGGGACCTCAAATTGAAAATTGTCAGATATCCTCTAAAAGTAGCCAATTTTCAGAATAGACAGCTGACCCAAGACTTTTGGAACAAGCTGATGACCTCAGATAGAGGACAGTTTCCACTCAAGGCAATTCCTGCTTTGTTTTTCATCTGCCTCCTTCTAATCATTCTTCCCATTTTCTATAGATTCCTGATCGTTTCCACCCACAACAGCACCTTTTCTCTTTTCTTTCCTCTTCATAATAATTGTTAGGTCAGAAAACATTCACTCTTAGATTAACCCGAACAGTAGCCAATCTTTTTTTTTTTTTTTTTTTTTTAACCTCAATCTTAATGATTGCTAGATGCCCCATCCAACACTGGATACCCATGATATAACCCTTTAGGCAATTCTCATCAAATAAGACCATAGGGAATTACAGTCGATGGCATTTCCACTTAAATCTATGTGGCCAAATGACCTTAAATCAATCTGTGACTTTGCTAATGACCCTCTCTCCCAGAATAAAGAACTAATTATTACAATCTGTTCATCAGAGCCTAGGTAATTTCACATTTGAAGTTAACACATTTCCTAGAGTAATGGTCCAAATGTCACCTGAAGGAGACTCTTAGAAATTCAAATATGTAACCCAGTTAATGTGATGCTTTGGCTCAGATCTCATGTTATAAACAATTCCTATTGTCCTATATATCCATGCGCACCTACTGAATACTACTTTTTTTTTTTGGCGGTACGCGGGCCTCTCACTGCTGTGGCCTCTCCCATTGCGGAGCACAGGCTCTGGATGCGCAGGCTCAGTGGCCATGGCTCACGGGCCCAGCCGCTCCGCAGCATGCAGGATCCTCCCGGACCAGGGCACGAACCCGTGTCCCCTGCATCGGCAGGCGGACTCCCAACCACTGCGCCACCAGGGAAGCCCTGAATACTACTCCTTTTGCAGCCAAGATGCCTGATGCTATTTGCCTCAAACTAATACCTCACGTACTTCAGGAATAATAGTCCAAGACCTGTTCATGCACAGAGACTCCACTTCTATAATTCACCAAGGCTGGACATGAACTCCAAAATGAGGCCACCCTTGATTATTCAGGCACTCTACCAGGGGAAATGACTGACTCACTGTTTACGCAAACAATCAGAGCAATGTTTCCAATTATGGGAATCTTACAAACATAAATATCTGCAAGAAATTAATGACTAACTCTGGCAGAAGTTATTAATACTAGCACTTCTGCCCTAGATGAATATGGATTAGTCTCAACTCATTGGCTCAAATAGTTATGGACAACTGCATTGCTCTACATTTCTTGTTGGCTAATCACGTGGTGTCTGTGCAATTGCTAATGCTGCCTGCTGGACTTGGATCACTGAAAAAAAAAAAGGTAGGATAGGCTAACTGTTTCCCTCAGGAAACAGTTACTTGGCTCTCCAAGGATGATCCTCATGGCCTATGGCATTCGTTCTTTTGGTCAGGGTTGAGCAGTTGGTGTACCTGGGTCTGGAACACCTTACAGGCACTATTAATTATTCTCATTTTTGTCAAATGGTCAAATAACTGCCATGATGATACAACAACAAAAAGGTCAAGAAGATATTGCAACACTACAGTTGACTGTGGAGGGAACTGGATAATCTCTGACAAGTGAAGTTTTGGATCTCTAATCTGTCCTGAAATGGTCAACCACTCAAAAGAAAAAGAATGGTGAAAAGAGAGGACTGTGGGACTGAATATACAAATGAACATGGTCATGACAACAGAACTCTGACCCAAAAATCTGCTGCAACCAGCCTTCAACAGTCAGGATTTGGTCAATGACTGCTAGCTTCCCTGTATTTCGGTCGTGCTTCTAACTCAGGACCAATGAGAGGAAGCCAAATATTTTGCCCCAAAGCAATCACATAAGATGCCTTGCTTCTAGTTAGCCTGCTTGTCCATGCCAACTACCTACAATCAAACCTTATATACCTGAAGGCTCCCCTTTTATCACTAGAGAGCTTTCCCACTCTACCAACTGCCTCCAAGAGTTTCTGTCAAATGCAAGCGATGGTGGCTGCCTTCCTTGTTATAGCAGGCTCTGAATAAACAGCCTCTGTTCTCATTTGGGTGACCTTCATTTATTTCTACACTACACATAGCCACACGCGCGCATGCGCGCACGCGCGCGCACACACACACACACACACACACACACACACACACACACACACACACACACACATATAGCAGGGCCATGTGGAATACTTCAGAAATCTCAGTAGCCATATAAAGAGTGTCACTCTTCAGTGAGGTAGCACGGTCTCACCTCTCCACCCCACCGGCCAAAGGCTCAGGTGTAATTGCTACCACCTATCCAATATCCCCTTCCCAGGTAGGCAAACTTGCCTGACATCCTACCACTGCACCCAGACTCTGCTCAGAGATGGAGCTTCCTAACCATGTGCTATGGCACAGCCACAAATGGGTTACCAGTGTGGCAATAAGTCATTTATTCCCACACCACCATCCCAGCCAGGCATCTCCAGCCATGGGCAACTTCAGCTGCTCACTCTAGAGTGACACAGGAACATTACCATTTTCTGTGTTTGCCATGGGTTCAGAAAACTGGGAAGGTACTAAGGAGTTTCCATGCCACCCAGTCCTTGGATCTCCCATGCTGTACGCGAGCCTTTGCCCTGGGAAGGAATTTGAATGGACCTATGGAGGTTTGGCAAGATGCCCAAAATGAGAGGAGCATAAATGTGATGCTTTTGATGGGTAAGACAGTTACCAAGGAAATGAGTCGAAGACTTCTCTGGTTAAGAGGTGTTCCATGCTTTCAAATTCTGAGGACTATACAAGCTACAAGCTGCAGTATGACTCCAAACAGGTGAGACCCATAATATTCCCACATTCCCACTGATGGCAGGACATCCAAATTATACTGATTAACATGAGCAACATTAAATAATATTACTAAGGTTAATTATAGCCTAACAATACATCTATCACTCAAAAAGCTTTCACTATATTCCAGGCACTATTATCAAATACTTAATATGTGTTTTCTCATTTAATCATCACATCAGGTTGACGGTACAGGTTCTATTAATGAATCCATTGTATAGATGAGGAAGCTGAAGCTAACAACATTTGAGCAAGGTCACATAGCAGAACAGGAGCTAGAACTCAGCTATAATCTGTTAAACTTCATACCCTGAGCTACCAACCTCTAATTTACAAGGCTACCTATAACCCATATTTGACTAACCACATATTAGCAACTCAGGCATCACAGCTTAATATAAAGAAAAACAAGTGTGACAAGGGAGAGAAAATTCATCATTACTCAGCAACTGAAAATTAAATTTAATTTATATGAAGTCAGCTATTAATACTATGTCAATTCTAATTAGATACTTGTGTTACACTTTGACAAATATGTAATATAAATTCCTTTTAGTGTTTCAATTTACTGTAGTTTTAAAGTTGACTTTGCATCAGCAACTGCCTTCCAAATTATTTCAGATAACCACTAAAGTAATTTCATATATTGTAAGTCTATTTTATGCACCAGGGCAGCATTTCATCAGCATTTTTCAGCCTAATATTAAAGGAAATTTAATATATTTTAATCATAATGATCCCATAAAATTACACGGAAGTCACACTGAAATACTAACAACAACAAAAAAACTATATATCATACTAATAATTGTATGTTATTTCAGAAGAAGTAGATTCAATAACTTGCTATGTTAATACAGAGTCAATTTCTATCAACTAAAAAGAGGAAGAAATTTTAAAGTCATTTAGTCTATTCAACCTTAGGATTTGTTACTTCCTAAATTTGAGTATAGGATATGAATAATTGGGGACATCACCATATCATGAAAGCATATTTAAGACTCAACAGGATATTAACTGCAGAGCTTTTCACCTTCCCCATCTCATTGTCCCCACCCTTCCAACTCTGTACTTCATGCAGACAGTAACATATTGGTCTAAAGCAAGGGTCAGCAAAGTTTTTCTGTAAAGGGCCAGATACTAAATATTTACTCTTTGTCAACCAGATGGTCTATTGCAACTACTCAACTCTGCCATGCCACTGTAGCATGAAGCAGCCAGAGACAATGCTTAAATGAATGTGTCTACTGTATAAACCTTATTTTTAATTAAATTTTGTTAAATTTCATTTGTTTTTATTTTATAAACTTTACAGACATTTGTATTTCAGGCAGATTTCATACGCTCTGAAATATTATTCTTTGGATCTTTTCCAACCATTTAAAAATGAAAAATCTATTCTTGCTCATGGGCTATGTGAAAATAGGCGGTGGGACTGACTTGGCCCTTGGGTCCTAGTTTCCTGACTCCTGGTCTAAAGCAGAATTGCCCGGTTTCAGGTTTTCTAAATGATCACATCCTCAGTCAACTTTACACCTCTGTGCAGAGGTCATCCAGTATTTGTTTTCAAACAATAAACACAGCTAAAACTTAAGGTATGCCAGGCCATGTGTAAAGGGCTTTGAGTGGGTTGTTTCATTAATTCCTCTCCTTACGCTTAAAGGTAGGTTCCATCATTATCTCCATTTTATAGATGAGAAAACTCAGAGAAAGGTTAAGTAACTTTCCCAAGGTCATGAAACTGGCAAGACCTAAGCAATCTAACTCCAGGATCCCTGCTATCAGTACACCACTACTGAATGCCCGCCTAAAAATGTTTCTGTGAGGCAGGAGGCAGGAGGCAGGAGAAAAAAAAAACAGTCAACCAGGAAGCTTAATATGAAGAGTAACAAATAGGAGCCATCAACAGAGCAAAGGTCACAACCACCAATACAATTAAAAAGTTCCTATTTCTACACTTCTTTTGAAAATGACTAGTCTGTTTTCTCTTTTATTTAATGGTGAACTGTCAGTTTCAATCTAACAATAGTTATCACTGAGGATGAAGAACTGGATTCTCCCAAAATATAACTGTGCGTTTACTTAGTGTCCAAGGTCACCTTCATATTTTACCTTTTTCAGAATGGATGAAACCAGCCATTCCTGTGTGTTCTTCCTCAGTACTTGCATTAAGGGAGGAGAACCAGGATGCTCCCAAGGTTACCAGGTCATATCTGCCCATAAGACAAAGGAGATATAAGTAGTAATCTCCTACCAAAACCTTTCCCTCTGGGAAAGAGATTCCAAACACTCTTCCTTGAAAGAGTACACCACGACCCTGAAGGCAGGGCTAGGTGTGGGAAAGGGGCAAGAAAGGAAGAATGGAGGCAAGGGGAAGTGAGCTCTGGGGCCAAAGGGACTCCCAAAACATTGGATCTGAAGGAGTGGGAAGAGAGGTAAGAATCAGGACTAAGGTTGGAGACAGGCAAACAGGGTAGGTCCAGGAGACCCAGCAGGAGGAAGAACTTGGCAACACATGTGTACTGAACATAATTTTGTGCCACAAACCTAAGCCTTAAGGACATAGCCAGACAAAGTCTCCAAGTCTCCATCCTCTGGGTTTACAGGCTATTGATGAAAGGCAGTCCACTAATGACAATAATGATAGAGAAACATAAAATGAGGAAACACTGAATCCAGTGGGAATATCAGTTTGGAGAGAACCATTAAGGAAGCTAGGTTAAGTAGCTTCTTAAAATGGTTCCCAATGATTCCTACCTCCTAGTACGCATGCCCTGTGTAATTCCCTCCCCTTGAATATGGGCTGCACCTATCAACTTGCTTCTATTGAACAGAATATACCAAAAGAGACGGGATGTCATATCTGAGATTAGGTTATTAAAGACTGCAACTGCTGCCTTTTTGCACCCTTTCTCTTTCTTCCTCTCCCTTACATATTCACTCTGAGGAAAGCCAGTTGCCATGTGTGAGCTGCCCAATGGAGAGGCCCAAGTGGCAAGGAACTGAGGACAGCCTCCTACAACAGCCCATAAGGAACTGAGGCCCCTCAGTCCAACGGCCTGCAAGGAGCTGAATCCTGCCAACAACCTCATGGGTGAGCTTGGAAGCAGATCCTTCCCAGTCAAACCTTCAGATGAGATTGCAGTCCCAGCTGGCACATTGATTGTAACCTGTTAGAGACTCTGAGCCAGAGGACTTATCTAAGCTGCTCCCAAATTTCTGACCCACAGAAAATGTGAGAAAATAATTATCATTGTTTAAAGCCACTAAGTTTTGGGGAAACTTGTTATATAGCAAAGGAAAACTAATACAGATACCAAACCAGGTTGCCCAGAAAATACCCACCTCACTCTTTCTTTCAAACTTCTCTTGTTCCCCACAAAAAACATACAGTTTATAGGGTTTTCACTACCAAGGTCCAGAAGCTCTGATATGGTAACACTGATAAAACAAATGGAAACCATCCCTCCCAATGGGTGAAGCTGAGCTGATTTCAACTATTCAGTAGAGAATCTCATTTGCTCTCAGAAAAGAAATGATGTGAAAGAAGAAAGTCCTTCTTTTGCCAATGGGCTCGGTGTCAAGAGTGGGGCAGAGTAGAGGGATTCTAGTAGAACCAGAATGGCAGAAAAATGCAGTAAATAAAGAAGTCACAATAAACAGGAGGCTGTTTCTAAAATATCATTTAGGAAGCAACAGATCAACTGGTTTCCCCTAGATTTACTTTGTCAAGGGTACTTCAATGCTCCCACAGCACCCTGTATTTCTCCCATTAAATCCCTTAATACGCTAAACTGTAAATGAATTGTTTACTGTATATGCCAGGCAAATCAAGGTCAGTCTCAAAGGTCAGACTCAGGCATGACTGCATCCTCAGTGTCTAGTACAGTGCCTGCTGCCTGGGAAGAATTCAATATATTTTTGCCAAATGAGTAAAACATGATCCCACGTCTATGATAGGACATATGCATAGAAAAAGACCAGAAAGGAATGCATCAAAACATAAACAATGATGACCACTAAATGGAAGAGTATAATCTTTATTCATTTTCTTTGATGAACTTGTCTGCATTTTCCAAAATGTCTTTAATGCAGAAACACCAGAGACCACCATAAAACAAATCTTTTGGACCTATGCAGTTTATTTTTATAATTTTATAATCTTGAGATTGCTGACCTAACTTTCCAAATTCAAAGACTTATTTGTAATAGATTATCATCTCACTTGTCAATTTTTCAACCTGACAACTGAATTCTTAAGCACCATGTAGCAGCCTTCAAATATAAATTAAGAGATCAACACTTGCATAGCAATGTTATGCATACAGTTACCATTGATTTTCATCTTTAAATAGAATTAATCACTTCACACCTTAGGCCTCAAGAAGGTATCAAATGGGAGAACACAATGTATTAAAAATAACCACATGAGAACCTTTGGATTGCACAGTACCTTGGCTCCAACCAGTCTTAACATGCACTGGAGCATCCGACCTACAAAACAAGATTACCCTCAAATGCAATCAATTAAGTAGAAAGCGATTTTGTGTGTGTGTGTGT